>NC_045479.1:2613525-2913525 GCF_009650955.1 Corvus moneduloides
AAAATGACTGAGAAGCGATCGTTGAAGAACTGTTGCTATATTTAGAATAGTTAGAAGAAAAAAAGATATATGCCCATTTGTCTGCCCAGCCCAGCATTCCTGTTAAAAAAGCAATTCTTCCCCAGTAAAGAAATTAATACACACGTACCAGAATTATTTTACTGAAGTGAAGGACAGCAGAGACATTTCAAACAGATACCATTATTAGAGAAGAGAGACAAGTGTGAAGCTGAGTTTTATCTGAGATATCTAAAGGCATCAGAAAGGAAAGAGATGAATACCAACTCACCAAAAACACTGGCGATCTAACAGCCAGGCTTGTCTCACATCTCCAGTTGCCAGTTCCAAGAGGAATCATATGTGCACTGATAGAAGGATGACAGAAGGGCACGCTGTGCTCTCCTCCACTCCACTTGAGTGACAGCTCTTCTAACAGGGAACCGAGACACACACTGCAAAATCTCAAACAGTGGGGACCTGAGAGAGCATGCTCAGTGTCTAATTTAAAATGGCCTGATGCTTCATCTCAGCAGGAGATGGCCTACTTCCAAACAATTTCAGAACTTTAAGTCAAATCTAAACTCATTAATTGGAATACGCAAAACTCAGCCACCAAGCAGCATTGATTTTTTCTCTCTTTTTTTGTTTTAAATCTGGGCTGATGCACAGACAATTATTTGCACTACTTCCCTGCAGGGCATCCTGAGGCTTAAACACTATTATCATGTGCTCACTGTAATTACACGATGCCACTGCAATAGATTGAAAACCTTTCCTGGATAGGATATGATTTGAACTCTCAGCAGCACAATTCATAAATCAGACAAAGACAACAGATCTGCTGAATTGTCTCCATATTGATTTAAGAATTATCCTACCTGCTGATTTCTGGGCAAGGGATTTTTTTTTAATTAATTTTTAATTTATTTTTTTTTTTTTAGGGTGGGGGAGGCAAGAAGAAAGGCTTGAGAACTGTCTAGCAATTGATTTATGTTCCAGAGATGTTTACCTCCACTTAAAGTCTCTTTATACATAAAGAAACCATTTAGCTTCTTAATGAAACAATTTATTTGGATATCAGATGTCAGGTTATTCACATGCAAAAATCCTGTGAGCCAGATATTCAAACCTTTTCCCCTCAGGAGATTAACATCTTTTAATACACCCACAGACAAGTGGTACAGAAGTCTTCTGTGTTTTGGTTTTCTCTGTCTCACAGTCCTGTTTCCATATTTATTGTATATTCATTTTTTCAAATGAATACACTAAGTTTTCTCCCTCTTGTGAGAAGAAAAAAGCTGCGCCCCAGGCACTTCTGGTTTTTTAAAATGCTTTCCTGCTTATCATTCAAGCTGAAAGCAGAGCCAGGCAGGCTACTTTATAAATGCTGTATTTTAAAGAATGCTTATATAAAAAAGAAGCACAGCCCACCTCCTGGTCTGTGCCACACCTGAGCGTAAGAAAAAGACTTGGAATAAACTCTAATATCAAGTCCTCTATTTCCAGTATGGGGGATATTGGTTAATACAGTGGTTGGTAGAGAAGCAGGACATTATTCTTAAGTTTCACTAATGTCCACAAGTAACTTAAAAACTGGGTTTTCCAATCTATGCAAAAATGCTCGTATTTACTACGAGAATCTGCAATTTCAGACACAGAGTTGTGAAGTCTAAGACCTACACTCTGCACTCCTATGCTTTAAAAATCCTCTTTATTAAGGTAATTATTTTAACATAAATCCTTGCCCTTTTTTTTCGCACAAAATGAGAGGAAGTCTTTTCACTTCAGCAATTCCTTCCAGGCATAAACCCAGAAGTCAAGGTGCACAACAGAGCTGTGCCACAGCTGAACCTGATTTCATGAACACACCGAAACATCCCATTCCATATTCCAGAAACAATACTACATCACTATAAGAAGTAGTTTATTTATAATCATGTCATATTAACTGCATTCACTTGATTTTTAATCACATAATACCTTGGTAGTTAATGTTCTCACACCGATACATACAAAAAGCATCCTTGCTACAACATATATCCACATTGCAAAATTCAGATGAATTCTGCAGTCTACCATCAAGTGATGAAAATTCATCTTCTTGATAAGAATTCCACTGTTTCTTTGCCAGCTAGCGAGCACTTTAAAGAAACAAGTGAAACAAGTATTAAATCGTATTTCACGTTTTGACCTAAGCTTTTATTCTTTCATCATCTAACTTTTCATCATTTGCTTTGTTACTGCTCTCTGAACTTCCATGTAGATTCAGACTGGTGAATCAAAGCATATTTTTAAAATGCAAGGTGTCATGAACATAAGAGTTGCCTCTTGAGTGAGAAATGTCCAGACAGGCTTGCTCTAGCTTCATTCTAAAAACAAAATAAAGAAATAAATGCCATTGACTTGTACAAATCCATAGGTACCTAATCAGGAGTTTGCAGTTTCCACATATAGAAGATGAAGGGCATAAAGAAGCCACTAATAAAACCCATTAAAATTGAAGTAAACACTGTTCTCTTGTTTCAAGTTCATTCTCCTTTGCTTCCCAAACTCCCACCAAGCTGAGCACAACTTATGAGAATTTCCTTTGAGCTAGACAACAGTTCACAAGTTCATAAAATCTGCTCTGAAGTTAAATTTCTGTGGGCATATTCTTCCCCAAAAGACAAATTTTCATGGAAAGAAACCCCCTCTGCACTTCTTGGACAAGTGCCCAACTTTACAGAAGCGTAAGGAAATTTTAGGACAGTCCTGGTTTTTCTGTTGATGAATCTGTATTTTATTGTTTTAATGACCTACAAATTGTAGCCACAGTAACAAAACGCAAAGGGGTTATGAGCAGCACGTAAAGCCAAAATGCTTTGATTCCACAACTAATGCAAAACACTTGCAAAGCAGTCTCTTGCTGACCTTGAAAGGGTTCCTTTACAGTGACATAAATTTGAGTTTCAAGATCTGTTCTACTTGATAAGGTAGTTTTACAGTAAGTGAGTATAAATTTGCTGATTTGCCACGTAATAAACATGTCTTGAAAGAAAAAAATAATTGAATTAATACATAAGTAGGGAAATGTAGCCTGTACACAGGACTTCTAGAAAATAGTTCTTCTGACCACAACAGAGCTGGGATTAAAATCAAACAGCCCTGGAAGCTGAAACATTTTTCTCGAGTTTCTATACTGATATATCCAAACCAAAGTTTTGTTGCCACACAAGACACTAAAACCATGCCAGACCACTGTGTTATAAAGACAATCAGCCTCAGAGAGTGTTGCAGGAATACAAACTAATTTCAGCAAACTCTCTGCAGACAGTTAGAAGCTAAGTTAGAAAATGTCTAATGACTGAAGGTGGTAGTGGGTTTTCTCCTTTTAATGTATTTAACAAGAAATCAGGTGGTAAATACTTTATAACATCTTTCTTACCAACACCTTCTTCACAACAATTCACACGTGAACAGCCCTGATCACCTGCTCTGACAGCAGAGCAGCTCATTTTAATAACATGGGTGTTCAGCAGTATATTTAAGTTAATTTTCAGTCTCAATATCAAACTTGCCGCTCTTTCAGAATGAAATATGATGCACTTTTAGGGTTATAACTAGGCTTTTTAAGGATTTTATTAAGAGCCTTGATTTATGTAATTGATGTTTTTAACTTAACATGATAAATTCTTCAGTAAATTATATACACCTGAGTTGCACAAGACTTTCTGGCATCCTAGAAAGAATTCCACAATGATGTCTCTTACACATGAGCTCTTTTCAGCTCTCTTCTCAGCCTTGGCATGATGACACAAGCAGCTTTCCTGGATTTAGTTACCAGAAGTAATACCTCAAGATGTCTCTCTCAAACACTACATCACAGATACATAAGAATTCTTCCATTTCTCTGTAAAGCTACATTCTCCAGAAATGGGTAGCAATTTAAAATCTGTCTGCCATTATCTTATTATGTCTTATCTATCAGCTGACCTATTCAAGTGGAAAGAACATTTTTTCAAACAAAACAAAGAAAAAGGATATATCTGTGTCTAGACAACCACAGGGGAAAAATTACATATGTAAAGTTCAAAAGATGAGTAATTTTTCTCTTATTTCTCTAGTGTAATTTACATTCTTGTTTCTATTCATAGTTTTGACTGTGCTATGTTTTTTCAGTGTTTCTGTTGTGCAACATATATTCTCTCTTTTTTGTTATTTTCTAATTATTTTTGCACCTTACTTGAAAATACTGTCCTGGTTTACAGCTTTTCTTTCCATCCCATGTTAATTTTGCCTTCTTTAACTTTCTTCTCCTGTATTTTCCCTGTTAATCCATGTCCTACTATCTTCAACACTGAGAGCAAATGAAATAGATGTCGAATCTTTCTCATGGGGCAAACAGAACCAAAGGACCACAAAGTACATGTACATTTAGTACATCAGCTGGTAAGTGCCCTGGATTTTATTCCTTAAACTATGGCAATCTCTGACAAGTCTGACTCTTTACAGTCTTTCACTCTTCAAAAGGCCACAATTAAATTGAATTGTCGACTCTTTGAGCATTCCCATTTCTCTTGTCATTTCCTTTCTACATATAGGCTTGTGCTCAAGTTACAATAGTTTGTGCTCACGCTCTTGAATAAGTAAAACGGAAAAATAAGGTTTATATCTGCTGTTCACAGCTTATAAAAGCAGGCTCCGTGTTGGTCTTTAATATGTGACCATAATGATTCATCTGGAAAATTGTGTCGGACAACATGCCAGAACACATAAAACTGCCACTGCTGCCCACATTGTTAGTGCTGTTTCCCAAGTTTAAATGTATATATTTATATTACAGGGTGTCTGAGACTAAGACCAGGTCTGAAGCAAGCAGCACCTTTCAATAAATACAAGCTACAGATGTGCCTATCCCAAAGACAAGCTCTAACTACACAGCCAACCCTCTGCCTATCCTCAGAGTAGAGAGAATTCCCCTTCACCCACTAGTCTCTTAATAAATTTGCTTGCCTTTTAAAAACGGTCATTAAATTTAGAAACACATTCAATATGAGCAAGAGAACAACAGTGCCTGACAAAAGAACAGTACTTGCTAAGGTAAAATTTTTACTGTTTCTAAAATTCAACCTGTTAGTGACACTCCTTTTTATTTTATGTTTATTCCCAGAATTGCCATTAAAAGAAATCTAACAAATGATTCCATGTATGAGTAAGTTTACTTCTGCTGCAAGACTGACGACCTCAGGAATCCAATCTGAATACTCCTTCTTAATGTCCAATGCAATTAATTTTTCTACAAAATCTTTATACTGCAAGAATTGTACAAGTCAAAGAAAATTTTTTAGGGCAACATCACCACTGACCTGGTCAGTGGAGAACACATCCTTCAACTCTATCTGGCATCAACAGAAGCAGCATAAAAAGTATTTTTCAGTTTTTGATGCAACACAGAAGTGAAACAACCCACCAAATACAAGTTTATGTGTAAGAAACACTGGAACTCAGCAGCTCCTTTGTGCTGCAGGACCTATAGACATTTTCGAATCCTTATTCAATAACTGTCACAAAGCACAAATCCCTTTTATTAACTGATAAAGCCAGAGTTAAAACTGCTGCAATACCATCTGGAAAATATCTCGTTCTCCTCTCAAAGTAAACTTTCCAGTCAGCCAAAGTGCTTTGCGACATTCTTAAACTCATTCTGAATTGCAGCTACATGTGTGCTCATTAAGCTGCTTCTTTCTATTAATGGCAGGAATTGTAGTAAAAATATCCTTTTGTAGAATTATCAGTTTATAAAAACAAATATAATGAATTTAAAATTAACTACTTAGAAGAACATGCTATTCTGACAACTTGCTGACTGTGTAGTCAGTGCAGAATTACAACCACGAGCACTGGCTGAATTACTCTGAACAAGCACAAGATTTCTGCCTCATCTCCAAAGTCTCTCAATATGCAAAAATTAAGTTGACGAAATACTTGCAGTGAAAGAGTGGAGAAAAAAACTCTTCTGCATTAGAGAAAATGTAATATATTGCAAGGGAAATGTGAATACCACTCAAACTGATTAAAACAAAATATAGATCAGCATCACTAAATAGCAAAGTAAGAGAAGTTTACTGAAACAAAAATTGTAAAAGTGCTCAAATGGAAAAAGGAATACAAAGTTCAATGAAAACTCACAAGTCAAAAAATAAATGCATTGCAGGCTCTGAGGAATCACTTGCAAATGTGTAGAGGGTAAAAATGGGAGACAGGCCTATATCTCAAACCTAATACAGCTCATCTTTCAAACTTCAGAATCAGAAAGCTTTTCAACCAAAAAAAAACCCTTAAAAAAATAAATAAAAACATTCACAACAGCTTTTCAAAATGAATGCCATAGCTCAGAGAACTATCAGGTAAAACTAACAACAACAAAAAAATAAACATAAACCAAACAAGTGAACAAATAAATGAACAAAACCCACAAAAAAAAAAAAATCTAACAGGACTCTCAGCTCAGAGAGAATCTGGTTTTCCTGAAAGCATCCTATAAGGTCACTCATCAAAGCTGCTGAAAGGAACTAAGGTGCCCGAGGTTAAGAGACGGCAAGGGGGTCACAAGAGTGAAAGGATACAAATTAATAAACCTGCAAGGGCTTGAGCTCACAAACTCTTCACCCCGATTTCAAAGAGAGAGGGAATACAGAAGCTGAACTCCACCACTATTCTCAGGACCAAGGATGCCACTCAGGATGACAAGGGCCCAGGTGAAGCATTACAGAGGACTTAGACAAGATTAGGAACACAAGCAGTAGAACAGCAAGTGATATTTAATAGCAGCAATGTAACATGATACTAATGAAACCTCTGTATTTACACAGGAGCATGTAGTGACAGGGCAAGGGGGAATGACTTCCAGCTGGAAGAGTGTAGAGTTACAATAGATATTGAAAAAAAATTCTTTAGGGTGGTGAGACACTGGAACAAGTTTGCCCAGAGAAGTTTTGGACATCCCATCCCTGGAAGTGTTCAAGGCCAGGCTGGATGGCTTTGAACAAGCTGATCTTGTGGAAGGTGTCCCTGCCCATGGTGGGGAGGTTGGAACAAGGTTATCTTTAAAGCCCCTTCCAGCCCAAAGCATTCCATGATTCTATAATATTCAACAGTGGGCTTTGAGATGATCATTTCTACTATGGAATAAAACCTTAGTATTTTAATAGATACCACTTCGCAGGCTGGTCATCTCAGAGAATTCACAGAAAGTTTTGTGCGCACATATGAAACAACACAGAGCTTTGGCTAGCTTTTAAAACAACTCATGGAGAATTGGTGTGGGGTCAGGGATGAATACAGAAACCCATCAGGAGCAGTTAAATACAACGATATGAGCTCTGACTCTAGAAGTCACTGAACCAGACAGCTGTTGGCCAGGAATTCTCGGGTAGGTTCTCCAGAAAAAACCCCAAACAAAGCCTCACCTCTGGCAATCTTGTGGCAAATGCTGCAAAACCCAGCGAATACACTGTTCAAGAAACCGTGAAGACAACATGTATCAAACTGAGATAATTTCTCCTACATTTGGCCACCTTTCTCAGCTAAAGTGAAGCCCAGTAGGAATGATGATATAGCATCCATTAGAAACTAGGGGGGGTTGGGTTTCAAACTTAAAAATACCTTCAAACGGTTTTTTCTATTCCCCTGGCTTCTTCACTTTCTCAACAAGGTAGGGCATGATCCACCCACTTGTGGCACAGAGTTGGCTTCCACTTCAGATTACACAAGCTTGCCATATGTGAACATCTCCCTCCAGCAGGCCAGAGATTACCCACTGCTGCTCCCTATTTCCCTATGAAATTGATGCAGCATGGATTGTGGAAGGGAGAGTAGAGTAATTCTCAAGCTACAGACATTGACAGATTATGAAACCAGTGAACAGGATAATTAAACTCTGAGCAATCCACAGCTAATTTGCAGTTGAACTTCCCTACACAACGCAGGTCTGTAATTATAAATTTCCATCAGATACTTGATACGAGTCCTCGTTAGGGGGGTTTCAGAGACAGATGCCTGAAAGAGGGATACTATTTATTATACTTGGACAACAAAATTCACCAGCCAGAGCGTAGCTGTTTAATTCTGTTGTCAGCTGAATCACCGGATCCAGCACAGTGGATTAGCCCCTAACAGCACAGGCTTTCCTTCTGTCCAAGCTGCCAGCAGCTCAGCGTTGCCCTGCCCAAGAACTCCACATCAGACACCAGCCTCCTAAAGCTGCTGAAAGCAAATCTAATCACAGTGACAGTAAAAATAAAACCAGCACAGATGAAAATCATCATATTCGGGCTTTCTCTTTTGTTAAAACTGATTCAACTGATATAATGAGCTTTGTGTTTCTCAATAGGAAAAAGCCTACATACATCAATAAAAACTAGAGGGAGCAACACTTTAAATGCTTTTTTAATTGACTTTTGCTTTCAGGACAACAGCCCAGGGATAAGGTTTCATTATCACTCCAGTATTTCACGTCCTTCAAAAAGTACACAATTTATTCTCAGGATACCATTCAAACATGATTCACAGGAAATAAACAAACCAAAACCACAAGAAAAATCAACAGTTTAATTGGATTTACATGACTAACAAAAATCTCTTCAGCTTTGAATCCTGCAGTCAAATTTTAGTTAAGATAGCATACACCAAGAATATTTTGCAAGCTGATTACATTTTCTTGGAATACCCATCTTTAAAATGAAGATGTATTCACATAACATGCACTCATGTGCTTTTATAGCATCTTTAAGAACAGAAAAGTAAACCCTGGGGATTTGAATTCCTATAAGTGAGAGACTCATTATGATCCAAAGCACTTAAAAGAAGAAAAATCACGGGAAATTTGAGCGGTAAAGTGTATGGTATCTTATATGCTGAAACCAAACTACAAAAACCCAATTAGTCCAAAAAGAAAAGAAAAAATTAATGAACAAGGTAGCCAATATGTGTGCCTTCAATGCAAGCCAGAGGCAATTCATTCACAGCTTTACTTTTCTTTCAAGCAGCCTCTGATGGGTTTTTCTTAAGGCTAAGGTATTACTAAGAAATATACACACACACTGAAATACAAATAGTCGCAAAGCAGTATTAAAAGCAAAAATTTTTTTTAAAAATTGTTTTGACATCCTACTTGAAAACCAGAAAAATAGAAGAAAGATCAAATGCTTTATTCTTCACTGGTGATTACATGAGAACGTAATTACTTTAATCCTCTGCTGAGGAGATGAGAAGAACGAATCAAAATTTGCTTGTGTTTCGAAACTGCTGCTGATTTTGCACCTTTTAAGCCATTTGTGACCCAAGATTTCAAAGCAAACTGCTTGAAACTCAAAAAAACCACCCTAAAAAATTGCATAACTTCAAATAACAGAAGAAAAGATGACAAACTGGTTTTATGAAGAAAATTACGTAAAAAGACCGAATTAGTTACGGTAATACAGTGTTTGAAAAACAGAAGCTTGTACAGTGCAAATTCAGGTACATCATGAGGGTGCAAACAGCATAAATGGACAAAAACTGTAAATGTGTTTATTCCTACCTGTCTACAAGTTTCTCTGCACAATAGCAGCTCTGTCCACTACAGTGCATTAAACACAAAGAAGTTTGTAAGTGCGATGTGCAGTTTTATAGTAAATGATTTTGTAGACAGAAGTCACCATGTTTGTTTGACCTCAGAACTCACCCATGCACAGAGCAACCCCTCCTGGACCATCTGTACATCACATGCAGCTACAAAATACTCGAGAAACCATCTCCAGACAAACAAAAGTTTAACATTTTCATCACATGAATTCCTCCATCTAAAAAATCTCTGTTGTCTTAAGTGCTTTAAGTGCTTTACGTAGACCTACAGATCCCCATGCAATACCCTATGCTGCACTTCAAACATACCAAATTATACCCTCAAACCCTTGAAACAATAGTCTAATTTACTCTGTATATAAACATGTAGTATTGTAGCAAAATGATGAAAGAGCATTAATTATGGATTAATACTCTTTCTTGGTAAATCCTTAGCTGCTGAGACTATAATGCTGAGATATTATGGTATTACCAAAATGAATCATTATGCTCTCAATTGCACAGCGATGCCAGCAGAGCTGAAATAGGTTGGCAACATCCTGCCACTAGAGAAAAATAAGGTTTTGTTGTATTTCCTTAGCAAAGGGTGTCTTACAGGTGTTGACATCTGCCAAATCTTGTACTTGCATGGGTTAATGAGACAGCAGTGCGAAATAACCCCCAACTATTAACTGAGGATTATTAGTTGAGTATTAATGGATTTTTTATTTGTCCACCTACACCAGGGCAGCTCCTGAGGCATAGACTTGCAGCTTCCAGCTCCCAGGAAGTCACACCAGAGTCCATCAGGACCTGCTGGGATATACAGGATAGCACAGCAGTGCTTGAAGATTCAATGACATCTTTCCCCTATTTTAAATAATTCATTAACATGTGAAAAGCAAACAAACAAAACATAACCCATATTCAAAACTCCACACTCAAACACTCCTCACTCAAAAAAATCCAGAGGAATTCAGTCACTTGTTTAGAGAACTGAAGTTTGATACACAAAGAAAACGTGCTTATCAAAAACTAAGTTTCAATGCACGTGCTAATACTCTAAAACCCTGATCCCTCTCTCTGAAGCAAGGTGTGTTCAGACTTGTGTTATTTTTTTAAGATTAAATTAGCCTTGATAAGATGCTCCCAGTGTTCTTATTGCATCAAAACATCAAAATAATCTACAAGTAGCATTGAAAAAAATTCCACTGCAAGTTTTAATACAACTGTTCCTAGTAAATGTATTCAAGGCAAAATACTACCATATTCTGAAAGCAAGTTTTTGTTCTGGTTAGTATTACTCAGTGCATTACTAAAGAGTTTCTGTTAAACGCAGGAGTTGCAGGGTTTGTTGGTGGTGGTTTTTTGTTGGTTTGTTTTCTTGGCTGGTTTTGTTTGGTTGGGGTTTTTTTTTCAATAGCTTGCTATAGGTTAATATTCAGAGAAATCCTTTACTTACCTGCTCCCAGATTTTAGAACTGTTATTTCCTTTAAGCTTTATAATGGGAGGTAAAAATCAATCTCCATAAGCAATAACCTAGTATTCCACTGCCAACTCATGCAAATAAAAATTACCCAAAGAGCACATTCAGATAAAACAATGCAATCAAAAGCTTGTTAGAAATACCAGTATCTGAATTGCACACATACAGATAGTTCAATGCCATTACTGTATGATCAGTCAAAATTACACCATCACTTCACACTTCAAACATGATAAAGAATGTCCTAAATGTACTAAAGAATGCACTAAAGCATGTCAAGCTGACTTGTTTTTCTTTCATACAGGGGTATTTGGATTCTTTAGTTTTACATTGTGGCATATTACTTTTTTCCTTTTCTTTTTAATCTCTTCAGACAAACTGCTTCAGATTTTTGTATGCTTGAGAAATGACTTGTGCAAGTTGACTGACAGGCATTTGAATTTCCTGTTGAGTGTCAAGACAGAAGTTACCTTTGATGACTATCAAATTTATTCCTTCTGGATATGAATTTTAAACCCTACATTTTTATTTTAAAGACAAGATCTAGCATTTCTGCTTTTTTAAGCCTTAGTAAGAGATACTCAAATATGAAGTGTCAGCATTCATGCTTGCCTGTAACATGCATTTTCTCCAAAGCTTTTGACTTTATTAACTCAAAAGTAGCATTAACCCTCAAATATTTAATCCAAGTTTTAAAGTTTGGAAGCAACTTTAGAAAGACAAACTGACTACTACACTGGTACCCTCTCACAGCAGCTTTCTGCTTTTGAACTATGTACAGAAAATTTATGCCTGTTAGGATGCACACAGGTTAATGTGGCAACAGATCCATTCTAAAAATCATTCCCCAATTCCTCTTCAGTCTTGAAGCCATTAAGAAATTCTACTTAGATGCCAACTTCTTCCCCAGAATTCTTCCCAGTAGCCCAGAACAACCCATATTTAAATGATTCAGATATGCATAACCTAAACAGTTGGAAAAACAGGTTTTATTCATGATGGTAAGTACAATGTAATTATTAATTGTATGAAGTACATCTGAGAATAATTACACATAAACCAGTCCTCTTTGGCACTGCAGTACTTGGCATGGTTTTTGCAACCTCAAGTCACTTCACCTGGAAAATCTTATTCTTGTGCCAAGGAGTCAAATGTATCTTGCATTAATATTTTAATGTGGAACATACATAACTTATTCACAGAAGTATGTGAACGAAGTAACTTGATCTGCAGTGTAAGTTAATATACATATGCAACTTGAAAAAATTACAATACCCCCACCAAATAAAAACTAAATCCCATCCAAATATTTAGCTTGTCCCAAAAAAATGAAGCTCATTATGTTAGACAGCCTAAATTTACTAAAATGAGCCTCAAATGTTCTTCCTGGCTTGAACAGCAAGAGCAGGAAGGTTGCCACAGAAATGGGTCTTACCCTAAGTGAAAGCCTTTTAAATAGTAAAAGAGACACAAGGTAAATTTATTCAGAAAAAAAAACCCCCCAAACATTCTCACACTTGTTTGTTTTAGACTCCATCTAAGGTTTCAAAGATGCTGAAAAAGGACTGCTATGGTTTATCCCCATAAATCCGTTACATGAATTTTTATACAAACAGAATTTGCCTTCAGAGTGTGGAAAATAAAAATAGTAAGTTTCCTGGAGAAAAATATGTCTTTCTTTCCTCTGGGCTTTCCTCTTTCTCTACTCAGGGCTGGGACAGAAAGGAGGGAGAAGGAAAGAGGGCAAGAATGGATTAAACAGTCACAAATTTCTGTTCCTAGCAATAACAGAATTACTCTACCTTTGAAATCTTTTATCATTACAAAAGTCACTCTTTCTTCTTCTGACTCAATGTTTTGATTTAGTCACACTGATATGCTTGTAACCCACCAGTGACCTGTGCCTTCAAGACACATAAGGGATTTGGTCAATTCCAGCAGATTTACAGCCCAAAAACGCAGTGAGTTGGAGATTTCATTAGTAAAGTGCCACATTATTTAACATTCACAGCACAGGTATTTTAAAGTTCTTCCATAAAGGCTAATGTTTTTATCAGTCAGTGAACTACATATTCTTTAGGAGATTTTCCATCTATACTCTGATGATTTTAAAGTGTCTGATATGATTGGCAAAAAATATCCAAATGTTTTGTTAACAGGAATAACATGATAAACAGATTTTAACTGCATTTTCAATATGTTCCTTGAATTGGTTTGGACACAAAAGTCAACACTTCCATAATGCAACGAACTATTTCCATTCCCTCTCCTACATTCAATCATTCCAAGGACAAAAAAAGCAACATTTAAAAATATTTTGACACTTCCCTCCCCTTTAGATATTTATACACTAACTGGTTGAAAGCACAGTTACCCAATGAAGACAAGAATGCATGTCTTTCACAGAAAGGATGAAAACACCAACCACTGCAATTCTTTTTACCCTTGACATACCTAATTTTCCCATGCCATCCTCATTTGTGTCCCATTAAATTTTATTCCACATCCAACTCCTACATCACTTTTTTGTCCTCTCAGTCCACTTCCAAGCTTATGCCAAAGTAAAACCTTAGACTGGACATCAACTGTGTTCTTGCAGGAAGTTTGCAAAGAGGAAGGAATACTGAGAGCTTGAAAAAGGGCTAAATATACTACCTGCTTTAAACAGACTGTATAATCTCTGCTAATAAAGCAAGGCAATATTAATGACAGACTTCTTGCTAGAATAATCCTAGTCTTTATGTTCAATTCAAAGCCTCGCTTCAGTTTAATCTTTAACACATGCTATTTATATACACTGTATTTACAGTATGTGCATGCTGCATCCAGTATTTAGACTTGTGCAACAGAGAAGCATCACCTCTTACTCAGAGGTTGAGCTATTCAATCTGAGAAATTCCACACAACCAGGATCTGAAAAAGAAAAGAAAAACCACTCCTGAGCCAAGCTGCTCAGCATAAGCCACGTTAATTCTTCCAAAAAGGTACTGTGCCCTTGGCAGCGCTTGCTCCAAGTCTGGGAGAAAGCTGACAAAAATCTCCCTCCCTCTTCTCTCTTGGCTTTAACGTGCTTGCCCACGTATTAAGTGAATCCAGCTCCTCCAGCAATCACTGGGATGGGCAGGAGAACAGGCAGTAAATGCTGCCATCTACCAGAAAGTCAAGAGTTTTCTTTTTCAGCTGGCAGTAAGAAAGCAGGGAGCTGGGGGGAAGGCAGAGGAGCTGCTGGGTAAACACAGCAGCCAACTCTTATCCAGCTGTAATCTTTAAAACATAAAAGCCACTAAATAAAACCGACAAAGAAAAGACCTTTCAAAAAGTGGTACCTGGTCCAAGTACGGAAAGCAAAAATGCAAAGCTGCAATTCAGTAGGCCAAGAAAAATTGCCTCTGGCATATGGCACAAAAATCGAACAGAGGCTTGCTCCAAACAGAGAAAATACTCTCAGAATCTTAAGAGGTTTGATCTGCAGAGGCAGAAAGAGCACTCAAGACAGGCAAAACCACAGTAAAATAGCCAGCCACATTTTTCTCATTGGAGAAACCAAGGTCCTCTTAGAAGTGCTGAAGTGTTTCTTTATAGGCAAGAGAGTTATAAAGTGTCTCAAAGCAATGTCACTACAGAAGTTTTATTTTAGAGAACTGGTAAGTGAACTGCAATAAAACCACCTGGTTAAATTAGTGTTTCTTTAATTATTCTAAGGAAATAAGGAAAAAAATGAGTAGAATGACATAATGGCTGCACTTCGCATATAAGCTGACTTTAGTATCAGAAGAATGAAGACACCGAAGGGTGATCCTGTGTGCTATTAAGTGCTCCACTCTTTTCCAAGTTCAGCTTCTGTACTGGGTGGTGGTCAGGTATTAAGAGAACATAATTATCAGGTATTCAGTGAAGAACATAATTAATAGACATTTTAATATATACACTGTACTGTGAAAAAATTAGTATCAACTCTGTAGGGGAAAGCCTCACCTTGCACATTTACTGTAGTGGAATCATATTAATCAGAGCCATATGGTTATCTGTAAAAATGTGTTTGCTTTTTTTTTTTTTTTTTTGAAAGTCCTTCATTCAGATCTCTTAAAGAAGCCCCATAGTAATGAAACAAAACCTGAGCCCTGTGTATGTATGGGTAAAATATGCAGAATACCAGACCCATTATACTCAAGATTATTCACAAGCTCTCTGAGAAAGCAAGTGAAGAGAACAGGAATAACTTGCAATTGATACAAAATTATTCAGGACAGGCAAAATTAGATGGAAGAGGGCTGCTGAGAAAACCCACAATAGCCTGAGCCTGACATACAAGACAGCAATTGAAAGGGGCTGCATTAATTGAAAATGGATTCTTACAGGAAAGAGAAGCACAGCCAAAGATCAGGCTTGGATTAGGTGCTGCCTCTTAGGAAAGGGCTGGAGACCTACCCTGTGGTTTCAAAAAGCATCAGCCCAGAGGCAGTCAAAAGGCAGAGAAGCTGAAACAGCAGCCAGCCCTGACACCACTGAACTCCACGGGCCATGGAGATCCAGCCTTGTGCCCCTACTCCAACTGTGTGCTCCTTCAGGGACAGCAAGGAACGGGGATAGTCTGAAAGAGCTGAGGTTCAACTGGACTCAAGCTCAGAGAATGGGGAGCAGGAACACAGGAAAAATGGTGCAGATAAAGCAGAGAGCCAAACTGGCAAACAATACTGAAAAGTGATACTGAAATTTCCTTCTGCACAGGAAGCATTCGCCATTTCTTGAGGTGGAAGGAACAGCAATATGACTAGTAGCTTCACTGATAAGCAAGTTTTGTTCAACAAAAGAAACAAATGGAACAAATTCTTTATCTCCCATCACAAAGTATTCTGGAGAGCAAAAAAACCCACACACATTTGCAGAATAAAAGTATTGAAATACCACAGGATGCTCTGGTGCAGCAT
Source organism: Corvus moneduloides (assembly GCF_009650955.1). Lineage (NCBI taxonomy): Eukaryota > Metazoa > Chordata > Aves > Passeriformes > Corvidae > Corvus > Corvus moneduloides. The sequence continues at coordinate 2,629,523 of NC_045479.1, forward strand.
TTAGCTACACCCACACACCCCATAGATACCCTATTTTTATTGTATTCTTTCCTAAAGGTCTTAAAATTCACACACAGGTCTTCTCTTTGGTCTGCCTAGTACAACCATTTTGAGGTTATACTCTAGATGACCATTGATTAAAACGAAAAACAAAAACAACTCTCCATTTAGTAGACAATTAAAACTATAAAATTCAACAACTTGGACAAAATGTCCCAAAGGCAGCCTTAATGTTCTTTTTTCCATAGGAACACAGGTATCAGTGTAATAATAAAATAGAACACTTAAGATTACAATAAAATCCTATCCTGAATATGCACTTAGGGAATGCACTGGAATTGTTTTGAAACTAGTATATAATCCTTTATGAGAACAAACTGATGCTTGTGGGGCTTTTCTCCCCTCCACTTACTAAAAAATAATATGTTACTCAATATTAATGTCAGAGCATAGAAACTGCACTCCCAGCTAACTAGTTTATTAACAAATAAAAAAATCTATTATTCCCAACAAGAAAGTTTTCATGCTCCATCACAAATTTAATTACTAATGGACTTCAGGCATCAAACCAAATTTCAAAACTAACCCTTCTATCCCTACATCACAGCAAGGTTAACATTATAACTCAGGTGAACTGACTTTGCCTTCCATCAAGAATTTTGCCAGCAATCACAGAAAGCAGCACTCGGGTGCCAAAGCATTAAAAGACTCATTACTTGTTTCCCAGGCAGTCTGCTCGGCCATTGCTACACGTGTATTTTTAAGAAACACACCATTAACTCCCCAAGGACAAAATTAATTTCCCTGCAGAAGAAGCATTTACATATAAAAACTTGGTAACCAGATGAACAAAGGAAAATAAAAAATTTGGCTCCCCAAAGAAAACACCTGGTTTAGCATGCAAAGCAAGGAGGATTGCTGAAGAGGACAGACAGTAAGGTACATTATACTGGCTCCAGCCTTAAATAACCACTGAACAGATACCACATAACATAACTGCTCTCATACCCTGATATCATTACAAACACATATAAGCTATCAGCTGCCTCACAGTTTTAACTTAGAAAATCCCTTTCTTGGCCAAGATACCAAGTAGTATTTTGATTTGTATGCTACACCTGATACAGGAAACTTAGTCAAGGACTAGTTCCTTATTGTACATGCAAGCATAGAATAAAGCCTCATACTTCAAAGAGATTTATATTCAGAGAGGGCAAAACCAGACCACAACTGCAGACAATATGCAACAGAATGCACCTGATGAATTACTTATGGAAAGCAAACAAATCCATCCTGAAAGTAATACGCATTTTTAAAGCCTTTCAGAATGTAGAGTGCAACATCAAAAAAACAAAAAAAAATTCCCAAAACTGAACAAGCACCAGCCCAACAATCAATGTGAAAGTTTAACATGTCTAAAGTGACAAATTAATTTGAGAGTAGAAATAAAAATGCTCATGCACAGCACATTCTTAGCCAATAAATCTAGGCTACAGCCAGACATTTGAATGCTTTCATCACATGTTTAATAAACAAAACAACCACGTGAATGTGTGTTAACACCGTGACTGTATACAAACACAGACTGCAATTGTAATCTGTCCCACCAAGGCTCTTGAAACTACCAGGGACATTTTTCCCTTTACACTGTTATTTTCCATTATATTATATTATATATAATTTTTATATATTATATATAAATAATACATTTTTAATATATAACTATATGTATGTATAACTATATTATATATATTTTCCATGCTCCAGCTTCAGAGCATTAGTACTTGTCCCAACTACCAGACATAGAAATCCAATTACTCTCACTCTGCTGTAGCTGCTAGTGTATTTCTGGAGTTACATTCCCTTCCAGCTTCTTCTTCTGGTAGGCTACATAATCTCTCCTTAAAAGTTGTGTTTCCCTGACTCTCTGATTGCCTTGTGCTGCTTTTGGTATCTCCAAGTCTACACTCGCTGGATGTGATTTCCCCTGATTATTCTTGCTCAAATACAGTGCACCCATGAACTTACAACCCTTTCACTATTTTCTACAGTATATTTGATGTGACTGATGAAGAAAGCAGGAATTTGCACATTCTGAAATCCACTACTGCCTTTAACAGGGGTCTAATTCACCCTCATCAGGTTTCCACTCCAATAAACAGAAATGGGGACACCTGGTTTTCACAATCCAAGACTCCCAGCATGGATGAAATCACCAGCACTGCTCACCCTCAATAGGCACACTTCATCTCTTCAGTATTTGCGGTATTTTTAGTTCATCTCTACAGCTGAGGATGCACCTACGCAACGCTCTCACAATCAAACAAATCAACTGCAGAGCAACCTCTAAGATTTAGTTACCAGCTCTATCCAGGATGACCAAATCCTGGCAAGAGAGAGTACAAGAACAAGATTGTCCTCCAGCAAGGACATAAGAATTTGCAAATTCTTACAATAAAACTACTCCCTTGCTGACAGGGAAATCAAGATGCTTTTGAAAGTCAATTAATTACATAAGGGCTTGAAAGTGATCTTGCAACAAGGAAATCTTAGTGGACAGAATATTACAGAGAAATCTCCTGTTGATATTAGAATAATACCAACACTTTACTTTTAACACAGCAAACATGTCACTGCAGTACTTACAACTTGGGAATAAACTTCCTTTTTTGTATAGAAATGCTTAGTCTATCCTACAAGCCCCAAAAACCTGCTTCAGAGTTTCCTTCTGAAGCAACAATCATTGTGTGAACATTTAAAACAGTCTCTTCATCTGCACCACTTATGTCACTGGTCTAATTTTTCCCTTAATGAGGTAAAGAGATGTTTTTTGAGGTTCCTTCCTTGCTGTTTTCTGAGAATGAAGAACCACGCAGCAGTAGAACTGCAAACAAGTCACCATGATGCCTGTGGACATGATGGACTGGGAATGGCCCATACCCAAATGGGCTTTCAACTACTGTATAGAAGTATTGCTTCGTAACTATGGCAGCAGGAACGTTAATCGGATTTAGTATCTAATTATATCTATTTCTTTACTCATCCTGTGTATCTTTTTAATAAGATCTCGCATTGATTACACGTTTTAATACTAAATAATTTCCCCCATATAACTACTGACAACCCCAGACTAAGTAACTGTAATAAGCACTAAACAAATCAAGCTTTTTCAATATTAATTTGTAGGCGCAGCATTTTTGGAAAGGAGCAACAGGGGTACTGATCCAACTTGTCCATTTTACCAATACCTCAGTATTGAAAAAAAATATATATATTTTGGAACAAAAAGGAGAAGAACAGTTTGCCCATGGAGAGAGTGATAATATAGGATCAATTTATACATTAATGAATAAATTATTAATAACATAATATTGCAATTTCCTTAAATGATGAGCTACTTCCTCTTAACTGCAATATTTTACAGCTTACCTATGTATATTTGCATATTTATATGAGTGCTTCATAATTCCAGAATACAGGGCAAAATCAGACATGGAAATCCTCAATACCAACCCCTGGAGCACTCAGAGAGTCTTTGCTGCCAAAAGCACTTCAGATAGGACTGGTTTTAATGGGACTTGACTATCAGTTGGCTGGATATCAGCTCCTACAGTAACCAAGGTTGACCAGAGAAGTCAATTCCCAGGATGCTCCTAAGAATGTCAGAGGAGCAGCTCCAGCAAGGAAGCAGACTCAAAAGTCTTCCTAAAGGACAACAGTATGACCCTACTGGAGTTTAAGCAATCCACTGCATCTGCAATCTTTACTGCCCTTCTCCTGCCTGATATGCCAGGCAGTGAGAGCAAGAGAAGAGTAAAATGAATACAAAAGGAGAAGAATGGGTTATGTGCAAGACTACACCAGTGGCAAACCCGGCCTTGCTACTAATTCCAAGTTGAGGGACCAAATCTCATAACAAGAATGCACAGAGTCTCAGAGGAGGAAATCAAGCATGAAAAAATGATCCAGTATTTATAAAGAAATAAGCTGGAGGTAACCTGGAAAAACTCCAACAAGCCACAGAGGTAATTCAAAGCATTACCAAAGACAATTCACTCAATGCCAGTCCTTCCTCTCAAATGGAACAAAGATCAAGCTTGTAAGCCACAATTAGTTCAGACTGCATTAGACTGTTGAAACTCTGGGGCTGCTCTAGCCAAACTAACCAATTATTTCACTCCTCAAAGACCTTTCCCAGGCTTAGAGACTTCCTTGTCCAGGTTTCCCCTACCAGTACTACATTAGCTATTAAATACTTATCACATATATCCTGTAAGAGTCGCCTTAACAAAATAATACATATTCCCATTTCTCTTCTGGTTTTCTCCACCCTCTCTTCTTATATGCTGAATTCTCACTTTTCATTTCATGTCTCTACAACTGCTTTAACTTCTCCAAGGTAGGACATCCCATTTTGTGTCAGACAAACTCTTGCATTAATTTGCCTCTTCTTATTTCACTTCCTTTTAGAGCAGGTTCAGTCCTCTTGATACCACCCTAATACTAAAAATTAAGAATCCAAGCAATCTCTACAGGTTCCTTGTAAAGGAAATAAAGATTATAATGAAATACTTAATTCTAAGGTAGCATCTTTCTGGAGTACATCCAGAACTGCCTCTCATTTCACAGAGATAAAGACTATTACTCCTCATACACTGCTTAGGAGATCATGATTACTACTGACTTGAGAAAAAAAACTCCTTTCATAAACACCATCCCCCATCCCTTCCTGACATTAAGAAGGCTCTGGCATCTTTTCTCGGTGGGACCTCAAAAGCACACAACAAATAAAAATCAACCTAAGTCAGTAACAAGGTCTTACTTCATATGGAGCGAATCCGAGCTGACAGCCTAAAGGCACTGGCAGCAGCTTCCTCAAGGCATCATTTTTATTTCAAAAGCCAGTTTGAACACACTTTGGAAATGTGGAAACAGGCTTTTGTCTATACAGAGTTACACAAGAGGGCCACAGGGATCCAAAGAGCAGATAAAAACAGAAGCCTGGAGCTCATGGCGAATCTGATGCTGATGTGAAGAGATCCCTCACCTCCTGAACTGAAAAGTTCTGCCTGTTTTTAAAGCAGCAACACAACCACACACTGCACTTAACACTGCAGATGGGTTTAGTAAAGAATGCCCAACCATGAGGGTATTCCACACTCAGCTGTTAGGACAATGAGATCCACAGTTTCCAGACAGCAGCTACAGAGAACTCATGGGACGACGTAACCTCCTAGCTGACATTTCTTTAAGTAAAACCTACTGCTTAAGGTGGTGTCACTCTGGTAACAACTCAAAGTCTCACAGTTTCATGTTTCTCATCACTGATAGCTGCTGGAGAAGGAACAAGAGACAAACTGAAAAATTCTCATCGTAAGGAGCTCCTTGAGTAACAGCACCTTTTGGAAGCATCTGGTATTCAACTAGAGAAGCTCCATGAATGAGATGATTTAATTTACAGTTCTACTCTGCAGAACACAAAGCAATCCTGCTAAAAGCTATGCAAGCATTTAGAATTGAGCAGGACGGAATACACAGTTTCAGACTGGTAATGAAGGAGCTGCTAAATGTTCTTCACCATAACAGCAGCAGCACAAAGAGTCTTATATTCCCTTCCTAAAATCTGGCACAATAGAGGTAACACACTTGAAACTATAAAAAACAAAGGAATTAACAGTGAGGAACTGCAGAGGGAATTTTAAGGTAAAAGCAGAGCAGAGGCATTGTGAAGAAAGCTTAAAAAACATGTCAAATTCTATCTTTCTCTCTGGTTTAACCACTTTTGGTGTGTAAGCTAAGTCTTTAACAAGTCAGCCCAGGAATCGCTACACCACAGTGTGTCAACACAGGCATCCATTTCGAAATAATTTCTGACGTGCCTGAAGGTACAAGATTAAATCCCTTAGGAATGCTAACTCAAAACACTATCCCATTTACAATAACAACTTGAGTGTTGTTGATGTGGAGGTTCCAGCAGGATGTGCTGCAGGCAAATTACCTCAAGCTTATCACACTGCTCAGCTACGTCCACTATACTGCTGAGTTACGTCACTTTAATTGAGTAAAAAAGCAACTTAAGTTGTGCTGACTGCTGACAGACAGGAAGACTAATCTGAAGGCACATTTCAAAAACTGACCTGCTGTCTGAAGTGATGTGATTTATTCCTGACTCTGAAAAGGAGGACAGAGCTCCTGAGCTGGTGGAGCATTAGACTGAGAAGCAGCACGTAAACATTCTGGCTCTCATCACAACCTGCTGCAGCGACGTGACAGGGTCAGAAAGGCATTCTTTAGAAGGCAGCTTTCACTACTGCTTTTCTGATTGCTTCCCAAATCATTTCCCAGCTAAATAACACAACATGGAGACGTAAAATATGCAAACTTTTATTGTGGTGTTTTTGAGAGGAAATTGTGCAAAACCTTGCTGGAACGCTCAGAGCTTTCTAGCAAGAGTAAATAACCACCCATTGCCCTGCTGTCCTGGGAGGCAGGGATAAAGCTGCAACTGAATTTCAGCTTTGCTCATTAGGTAGCTTTGAAGAGTTGCAGAATGCTGCTTTGAAGAAGTCATCTTTTAGCGTTAAGAAGATCACTGTCCTGTTATGCCTCAGCCTGAAGCCTGATAAAATGGCATTCAAAACATCTCTATGCTATATTTAGTTTGTTTTGTTTATATTCAGTTTGTTATGTTTTCAGTGACTAATTAGAAAAGAAAGGTGCTTGTTGCTTACAAGCCAAAAAAACCCCAACCAAAACCCAAAATAATCCAAAAAAACCCCAAGGTAACATTTTTTTTTTCCTCCTAGAAACACAAGTAATTGTACTTCTCTCCTGATGGTTCCCTAAGAATCAGAGTGAACCCTAACTAAAGACAGGGGGAAGACTTTTAACCTACAAGCTGCAGTAGTTTTGTTTCTGCAGATACCTTGAGTTTCCGGGCTACACAGCAGCAGTCAAAATGTGGAGGCACAAATTAACTCTGGACAGGGTCATTTTGAGTTAACTGACGTGTTTGGTGCACACAGCATACATCATTTGAATAAACATGATGCAAGCTCTTTAAAGAAGCCAGTGCTGCAATCTGAAGTTTGTATTATGCAACTTGTATTAATTGGCCTGTTCACTGCACAGAAAGATTCCACCAGCTGCAATCTTTGTGTGACTGCAGCAAAGGAGTGGATTTTAACTCTAGTTTTTAAAACTTAAATGTTATGCCCTTAAAATAGAAAGTATTTTATGGAAAAAAAGACGAAACCCAACAACTTCCTGCAGTTATTTCCTGAGACACTTTTTGCTGATTTTTATATGCAATGAAGCTAAAGTCTCAGAGAGAAATGCTCGGTATTTGAACTCTTTAAATGAAATTCAATACAAATTAATTTACAGCCAGTTTCTACACTGCCAGTTTGGGATTATTACTACTTAAGTATCAAAGTCATGCACCACTTTGGAGGCTTTTGCAAGCCTTCATTATTTCCAAGAACAAGATAAAATGGTTAGTAACTGACAGAATTCTTTATTATTTTTATTTTGTTAAAAAGTCAAAGGTCTCGTGCAAGAGGAACACACGGAAGGTGCTCATTTGAAACAAAGAGAGCCAAGGAAGGCAGGAAAAAGAAAGAGTAAATCCAGCAGTTGGGCTGGGAAGGGAGGGAGCCGTAGTGCAGCTCAGGTCCACATGGGGGACCCAAGCCTAACACTTCAACAGCTCCGACACAGAAAATTACTGAGGCGAGGTATCACAGCTCTGGGAGAAGTCTGAAGTCTTCCCAAAGTGGCACGTCCAGGCAAAGAATCTTTTTTGGTTATCACAGAAGTAAGAATTAGAGGTACACGAACATCGCGGATAAAAGGGAGGAGAAGGACAAGCACAGATCAACTCACTGACACAAAGGGACAGGACACGCCGGGGACTGACCCCTTCCCCCGACTCAGCACTTGACAAACTCAACTTCACATTTGTTTCTTGAAGAGTTGACTCGTGACCCCCCTGACTGGGGGCGATCTGCAGTAACCCACCAGTTGTGTCATAAAAGCCTCCACTGCCAAAACAGCCAGGCCCCAAACAGATTCTAGAACACTGAGGAATTTTCTTGACACTTCCTCATTGGTCGTCACATTAGATATTCCGAAATAGTTTCTCATTACTGCTCCCCAGAGCCATTTCCTTCTTCAATAGTGACTACTTAAAAGCGAAGATGATACCCCAAAAGCATTTTAATATCGAAGAAAATTACTTCAAGTTGAAGCACCATGGCAACTACAAGTTGCTATGCATTTTGAGTTTATCACTTCTTTTGAATTTCCATTTATAACAAACCAGAGTTGTTTAACACCCAAACACACTGACAGTCCAACCCTCCAAACAATGACATTTTCAAGTGTGATTCTTCATTAGTCAACAAACAAAACAAGAAAGAAGTTAACAAAAAGTGTTTTACTGGCAAGAATAAATACTGAAATAATGAGGGATGGGGTGACCCTCATAAATTGCTTATTGCCATAACAACTACTAACATTCTTGCCAGTCTTTTCATATGGAAACGTGGGGGGTCATAGGGAAGTGAATGTGCTCACATGAGGTAAGGAAATGTGAGAAATGCTTAGAATGTGAATGGGAAACCATATTAGGATAACTGAGGATATAAAGCAGAGATGAACACCTGACAGCAGTAGCCAAGCTTAGAAAAAAATAGAAGTATTCATGTGGTTGCAGAATGTCTTTACATTTCCCTTTACCACAATCTTCCAAGTCTAAAATGTTAAAATCTGCACATGCAATACATCTGAAGATGAAGATCAGAAGTACAAACTAAGGTGCTTTTCTTTTTTTTCTTTTTAGAGGGAACCATTTTTCAGGAAAAGTGTAAATTTCTAGAAGTTATAGAATCCATAGTAATGAATTTTTCTGCTTTAGGCAAGAAGAGATCTCAATGAGTTAGTACCTATCCTAACAAACTCTTCACATTCAAGCAGTTTAAGACCTGCTCTAATTCCTGTGCAAAAAAAAAATTACAAACATCCCCAGGTAATAATGTAGCTTAGATTATGATTATTATGATTATTAGCTTATGATTATTATGATTATTAGCTTATGATTATGCACCTTAACTACATCTTTAGCAAAACAGATGATTTTTTTTAAAAGACTTGTTTATTTTTAAGCTTTCTTATGTTTTGGACTTCTGATGAGATCAAAGTACTGCTCCTTCAGAAGAGTTACTGAATCCAAATGTTTACAGGGAAAACTTAAACACAGAGTAATTGCTAAGCACACAGTACAAGCAAATTTTTGGTGGAAAGGCATTATTTGGGCTACAATGTAGAAGTTTTTTTCCCTTCTGGATTTATTTCAGTCCAGCTTCTGTATTGAGAAAGTTGAAACCAGAACCATTTTCTCATTTACAAAACTGAAAGGTTCAAATTTCAGTTTTCGAAAAATATTGAAAACATTTTCAGTATTATCTACCGTGAAACACATTCCATGTGCTTCTTGCAAAATACAACTGTGTATTCCTCGTGCTTCCAAGAGCTTCCCAGTAATACCTAACTGGCCAGGGAGTCTCTGTCCAGGGTCCAAATCATTTCAGTTCAGTGATTCTGCTTTAGCATGGAGCAGACACGGCAAATTCAAACCAACACCTGCCTGTGTGACAGCTGTAACTTATGCCAGGAGCCCACTTCAGACCTGCAGGGACCCCTTTTCCTACACAGTAATTCAGCTAAGCCCTTCCTGCCAGTACACAGTACTGTGGGGCTCAGATCACAATCTTTTGAGGAACTGAGTTGCCAGAGTTTGTGTGTGCATCTCTGTTTAAACACAAATCCTTTGTTTGAAGTAAGTTCTTTAAAGAAAAGTCAGTTTGCTTTGTGGAAACAGTTCATATATAAAGCATTATATATTTCAGCAATTTGTTCCATAATGACACAAGAGAAAATATGACGTATTTCATATTTTTCTTTTGTATTTTTGCAGCTGAGTGTGCTACAACAGTCACTTTTGCTATAAAAGTTACAGTTAAAACTAATGTTGGCAGTCTTTGTGCACTTAAATAAAAGGCACATAGTGGATTTCTTTTCCATTCCTACATGAAATATTCAAATGAAGTACATACAAATAAGCACCTACATCCAGCTAGAGGCTGTGTAAAACTGATAGATTATGGATATTATGTGTTTAATATACTAATTGTCTAACTGCAGTGCATCCTTTGTGACCATCTTTGCTGTAAAGGCCACTAGAATTCATTAAAATAGGAAAGGGAAGAAAAGTAGGCCCTCCTGAAAATTTTTAATGGTCTGCAAGGTAAATGATTTTAAAAATTAAGAATTTTTACTTTGCTGCCTTAATTGGCATTTCAAAACTAGGAGCTTTCTGAAAAGAAAGCTGCAGCAAAGGATCACATAATGGAAGGCACTCTTACAAGACCAAAGATGATCAGATTTTCGTAAAAGGAAAGAAGTGTCAATTAAAAGATTCACTAGTTGAAAGAAGGCACATCACAAAGTTTTTAAAATCCTGAGCAGTCACAATCCATGAAAACTTTTGAACAGAGGGGAAAATAAGCAGGGAAATACGTCAGAAACTGACTATATTATTTTGACTATTGGCCATTTCCTGCTGATAAATAAGTAATAGCCTATGTTAAAACCCTGTGAGCAATTAAAAGATCGCAACACACACATTTAACAGTAACTGACTACAGCAGCAAGTAGAGGACACAAGAACAGAACTTTTAAAGCAAAACCTTTGGTGCCATGGACACTGCACATTCGGTTTGGTTTGGTTTTCAAATACGCCTGAGGAGCTACAAATTACTTTCGTAAGTTATCACCTGAAACAGAGCACAGGAAAAGGCAAATTTCTAAAAGCTACTATTTCTCCTTCAATGGCCTCTCTTGGCTGTCAGAGTAGAGCTGCAGGCCCACATTTCCTGGAGGAAGGAAGAGTGGAATCTGTGGAAGAAAAGAGTGCTCCAGCTCACAGAGATGCTCAAGCACAGCACAGAAATCTCCCCAGTTTCCAACAGAGGGAGCTGGCCAAACTTGCATGGTGGTTTTGCTGGTCTCAAAATAGAACTCAGAGGTAAACCAACCACACAGAATAACTTATTCTCACTTCTGTAGGAAGCAGAACTTAAACATGCCAGCAGCCAGGCTATATAAAAATGGAGAAACGTCACATTTTTTCAAAAAAAAACCCCCAAAAAACAAACAGAAGATATTAAGGCAAGCAAGTGGCAAGATTCTTGGTTTAATTTATTTCAGTTGAATATGAGCACTTAAAAACAAAAAATCTGTGATCTTTTCCAGTTAATAGGCTACTTAAATGTCATGAACAGACTGTCAGATGGGGCACCCTTTTTGCCCAGTGGGCAGAGAAGTTGCAAATTAGCTGACAATGATTCCAATAATCTGAAAACCGGTCTTTTTTTTTTTTTCTTGCAGTCATGGTTACACCTTAAGAATCCCTTTTAATAAAGTTTAGAAGATTTTTTTTTTTCTGGGTTTAAAAGCTGCTAAAAATCCACAGGGCTGCTAAATCTTATCTTTTTCTATAACTGCATAAGAAACCATGATAACGAATTATTCATTGTCACAAGTGTGAATGTCAAGCTGTGACCATCCTGACTCCGGACAATTTGTGAAAGAACTCTTTGATGTGGATTTAAATTAAAAGGGCTCTTCCTCTTGCCCCCAAGGTGCAGTAAAATTCAAATGCAGACTTCAGTATTCTGGCCTCATTTATAAATTACTTTTTGACTGACAGAAGACTTCCAAGAGATTCTCTTTAAAGTAGACGGGAAGATAAGAAGGTGGCTGTTAATCATATCCATAACATGCATGCATATTGCAGCTCCCAGTCTTAAAATTACCAGGATTTTATATTTTTAGCACTTGAAATTCTTGCAGAAGCAAAATTATGTTCCTAACATTTCTCAGAAGAAAAAGCAAGACACTTCAGTATTTTCACATGTAAGAGCTACTCGAATTAAGAGCTGATAAGGATCTGTAACTAATTGATTAAGATGCCAGTTGATATCTACTAAAGATAAAATACAAATGAGCAAAATCCTCTCATATATTACATACACAATTAATGCCTGTCTACTTTTGGAAAAAATGGAAATATTAGTTCCATCAGGTTACTTGAGGTTATGAGAAGACTTCCAAATACACTTCTACACATCCCCTCCCCCCAGCACCTCTAGAAGTCGATAACCTGAGAGCTCAGGGATGTACTCTGGCAGTTCAAGAACTAAGACACATTAAAATAAATACTAATTTGTCAACTGTAAGCTACAGATTTTCATTATGATGAGCTATAAATAACAGGCACATCTCTTGCTGTGTTGCCTTTCCTAAGAGGATGACACAAAACTATCTTTGGTAAAAGTGGAGAAGTCAAGCAACCTCTTAAATTTAACATCTAAGCAAGGAAATCTCTTAAACCACCGTAAAATGCTGAAGTCTATCTGAAAGTAGACTCATTAAGGGACCAGCTCAATTTCCATATCTTTCAAGTTTCCCATCATTATTCCCCTTCATTGGTTCTTTACATTTATGTAACATACACAGTGTAGTCCATTTTCTGCCATATTCAAATTAGAGACTTCCTTCAGAAAAGCACTGAGTGTTTCAGGTTGCATCTGCCACTTAAAGCACCTTCACACCCAGAAGAATGACTTAAAATAGTTCTGAACTGCCTACCACTTTTGAGAGCTGCTCAACTTCATTATTTCAGAAGTTCTGCTGTTCTTATCACTGCTACAGGTGAATTCTAACCATTTCAGGTAAAATCCCTCCAGAATCATCACATGGGGACAGCGGGCTGCACACAAAGAGGACTGTCTGACACATGTACATGTATACACATGACGCCTATCAACACATGTACATGTAGTCATTTAGAGAGCTAAAGCAGACTGATACATGCAAACCATCCTCTTTTTTTGCTGTGTGCTGGAAAATAAAGCATTGCATCACCAACACTGTTACTAACAGAAGCGTCCAGCTACAAAGTGCTAGCCAGTCCAAAATGTGCATCTTCCAACAGTCTTGAAAGATGCCTGACCCTGCCCCCTTGCCCAGGCAACAAATCCAAAATCCCCAAATCCTTAATGCTGAACAACTTTTATTAGCACTTTATTGAGCCATTCTTTCTGCTCTTGCTCTTTCCTTTTCTTAGTTTTGCTGTTGCTGTTTTCATTTATTTTAATTTGTGAGTTGTCAGGTAATAAATTCAACTTACTTTTTGGTAGGTACCAATGTGATACACCATTTTCCATGTTAAAAATCAACACCCACTCACATTCATGAAACTACTTCCTGCCGTGAGAGATTTTTGTTATATCTTAGTGTTGAATCTTCTCCCAAAAAGATTAAACTTTAATCTCCCTAAGCCAAATTTATTTAAATATTTCGGTCTGAAAATTATAAATCCCAGTTATACAAAGCTGTGTTTATGAAGTCCTACAGTTTTCACTCGTTCCTTCTTTCACACTGGCATAACGCACTATTTCTCCACAAAGCAAAAAAAAAGTCAACACCAGCATTACAGTTTGTGTAATCCCAAATGATTTAAAAAGGGAGAAAAAAAAATTAAAAAAAGAAAAGAAGGAAACCCTCAAGAGCTTCACAGCAGTCATCAGGGGCCCTGGGGCCTAAAACAAGTTTTTCTTGTTGACTGACCACACCAACCATAAAGTTCATAGTTTAGCATGGAAGAACACACTCCAATTAAGCAGTGGTGTACAAAAAGGATGTTTACTTTTTCCTTCTCTGCTAGTCCTTGCTCATTTATAATCGAGGTAAGATAATTAATTGCCAAAGCTCCTCCACCCCAGCATTACTCATGTGTTTTAAGCAAGAAGTGGAACATAACAGTGAAAAGCTTAAGAGACACTGTTTGAATCAAAGCAACACAAACAGCTAAGCCAGCATTTTATTGCTATTACCTGTTTAACTACACTTGAAAGACGAGGTCCTAAACTGGTTGTAAATTGTTGTAAACTGTAAGTTCACCACCTGCACCACCGCCCAGGAAAGCTACAACCACATGGACAATGTTGTGCAATGCACTTAATACAAATCTCACTCAACCCCATGTTCACCACAGCTTCACTGGGTAACTTCTAATAGCTACAATATTGAGGGTCTTAAAGCAGTAAATTAACTTTGCTGATGAATGGCCTCCATTGTTTGACGTGGTTCTGGTAAAAGGACTCCCACAAAAGCAACTGACTGCTTTTCTTGCTCCCAAAGATGAGGTTTCCGTGCTGGAGAAAATGCTCATCAAAAGGGGATGCTAAGCACCTATGGAAGAAGTTTTAGAGGCATTTGCTATTTCATGATGTCAGATGAGAAAGATACTGAAGCTTTGGACACACCATTGCTCATTTTTGAAAGATGTCTAAGAAAAATATTTGGTGGATCCTTTCTTGATTTGGAAAAGTAATTAAACATCCAGATGCCATTAAAAAAAAAAAAAAAGAGAGGAGGAAAATATTACAAGACAGCTCTCTGAAGCTCAAAAAAACCAGGCACTTTCACACATTGCCACAGCAGACATAATAACAGGACTCCTTCTCCCACAGATGAAAAGGAACAAGTCTTGCTTTATGCTTTGGAGCATATTATTAGTCTAAAATACAAGTGTTTATTCCACTTCATTTTAACCTATGTTGGCCTTATGAGGAAAGGTAAAGGCTACAGTTTGACATTTGGGTCACTTCAACAAGAAGCTTAAATTCTGTTTCTCTGCTGCTGCCATGAGTCAAAAAAAACCAACTCGTGTCCTAAATTCTCAGTTACTCCTGCTCAGATTTCCGAACTCCTATCCTGGCAATTAATACCCTCTTAAGCAATCAAGCTGCAAAGAGTAGTCTCTAGGTAAGCAAACCCAAACCCATACAGCCAGAACTGGATCACTCCTTCAGTACAGGGACAGCATTCCCACCAGGAATAGGCGTGTGCAACCTCATTCTACAAGCTCTGTGTCTAGAACGAAGGTTCTGAGCCCATTAAGCGTCAATAGCCCTGCATCATTTATAGCCTTTAAGTACAGTATTTGTGGTTCCTTGCCCTGTGCTAATCTCCTGCAGTTTTCTTCCTAAATAACATTTTTAATAGAAGATCAGTATTTGAATACTCAAAAATAATCCACCGTAAAAAACAGCCACCCCTAAACCCCACAACAAATGTACACTGATTTTACTTGAAAAACCACAGTCAAAGAAATTAGCATGAGTTAGATAAAAGATCAAAGCTTCTCATATAAGGTGACACAACTGCAGCCATGACTCACACTCCCTATGTTTCTGAAAGAAACAGGTTTGACCAAGTGAAGAAGTTGCAGACTCAACAGGTAGGGTGTTCTCAATATCCTGCTCCATAAATGAGCTGCCTGTAGTATTTTTGTTACTCTTGCAAATAGTCTGTCTTGTCCAGATGAAACCATGGCAGTCAAATAGAATCTTTTTAAGTCTTTTTTAGCTTATTTGCCCCAACACTATTCAGAGCAGCTACTGTTGTGATGGGGTAGGCAGCTGCGGTTGCCTGCACAGAAATATGAAGCTTCACTCCATGCACCCTAAAAGTTAGGTAGAATTTCCCCCAGTCTATTCCTCACTGTACCACTTCTTCATCTCTGCTTCCAAATTTTTTCCAGACACATGAACTAAAATTAACTCCAGCGATGATCACACCAACACAGATTCTCTCAAGGAGCTGCCCAAAGTTCATACTTGCTCTATTTTCTGAATGTTGGAAAACACCACACTTTGGAAAGAATCTGGTTAGGCAGCCTTCTCTCTGCTCTACCAGAGAATGTCGAGAAATCTAGGACATGTTAAAGATGTGAAAGTACAGTGGAAATCTCAAACAGTGATCAAACTGGAAACATTTGCACACAACACAGAACTATGCAGCAATGCTGCTTTGGTCTGGAACTAGCACAGAAGTATGCCAGAGATGAAAAACAAACAATCTGAAAACCTTTTTATGCTCCAGAAAATTCACTCAGGAAAGATTTCTTGATTAAGTAGTGAGTTCTCTAGCGTATCACACAGAAATTAATGTTTAAAGTTCTCCATAATATTTTTCCCACACAGAATAAATGCTTTTACGTGTTTACATAAAACCTTGGAGGGATTAATCATGTTTGAGCTCTAACCCCACACCAGGCATGTTTGAAATTACCTACAGTAGTTAAATGCCATTATAAACGTGAAGCAATTCATCTCTTCATGGTCACATTTGAACCCTGTGCCTCTCAGCTTGGCTTCCCCTGGGCTGCCAATCAGGGCTGAGGACAACACCACCTAAGTCACCAGTCCTTCAGCAGGAGCCTCACCGTGCTCTCAAGCTGGCACAGATGACCTTGCCCAGGTGACTACAGCTACAAGACAAATTAAGGTTTTATATACAGTGGCAAGAGGGAACATGAACAAAGAAGAGAGATGACGAGACAACGAAGGTGTCAGAGGGTAGCTGTACCCATACCTGCTGCTTTTCTCCCACATAAAGAGGCAAAGATGTTTTTCTCTGAGGTGATCTGCATTTGCCACAGGAAAGTTACACTAATTGATGCTCCCAGAGAGAGCATAACTCCAGTCAATCCAAAAAACTCACCTCAACTGAGTTACAAGGCTGTGTGTGACCGCAGTTACAACCCCAAAGCTTCTCCCCCTAATTATTTCTTCAACAAACATGTACCTATGAAATAAGATTAGGAAATTCCATCTACTGGCATGAAAAGGCAGTAGTTACAAAAGACAGTCAAAATGAAAAAAACTAAACTCCCAAAATAAGTGCATTTGCTGTCAAACTTCCATAACAGATCCTCTAGAACAAACAAAAAATAAAGATGAGTCCATCAGCACACACATTTTCTACAAAAGTCCATGTTCCTCTCTTCCCATTTTGGATTCCCACAGAACAGAGGGAATTGTTACATTTTTAAATTATATTTGAAGTACAAATTAAACCAGCTTTACTTGTAACACACACTGCAACAGACCCAAACCACCAAAAGAACTCTCAATAGTGCAAACAGGATCTCCAAATTTAAGGAAGTTCTGACTCTTTACCATATTTACAGGTAACATTCATGGCTACAGCACATCAATTAAAACTATGTGCAAAAAATAAGACTGTACTGGTTTGCAGACTTCTAGGTCTTTTCAGAAGAACAAAAAGAAGAAAAAAAGTGAAAGCACCTCTGTATCACATCTATATATATATATAAAATACAATCATGTTATGGAGAGAGATGTTTAGTACCTAAAAACCTATATATATGTGAGACTACGTAACAATCAGCCAACTCAAATAATAAATATATAATGGCAGCTTTCATCTGCACTGTTAGCATACTTGGAGCCCTACTCTTATAAGCATTGTTTAATTCAATTTATTTCACACACACAGCAAACCAGAAACATCAAGGCGAGCATCTTGCTTATAACAATTATAAGTAAATATTCAACTGCCACTGAATTCAAAACAAAACAAAAACCAATAACCAAACAAGAACAACAAAAATCAAACAACACACATACAAAATAAGCCTTATTTTGTGTGATAACATCCAGAAAAGCTGTCACACTCAATTATCTTCCAATTTAATTTTAAATGATTTGGCATCAAATGCTTCATGGACAAGCACATATAAAAGCACAAAAACAGATTACAAGTTAAAAAAAAAAATGCATAAAGAACAAACTTTTAACATTTGAGTTCTTTTGCTGTCTATCCACAAGGAAATAAAAACAACATGTACCAAACTGAGAAACACTATATCATCATCATCATCCCTGAGACTGAAAGTGTTTATAAAGCAAAAGAGATTTCCTTCTCTCTTACTAAGTAATATTTTATAGGTCCAAACCAGAAATGAGACGACTCACAACACTGCTCTGCAGCCTCACTGCGTATTTTTATTTGTGCACCACAAAGCTCTCCCAAGAAGGTACACAAATGTTGGATTGTTTTGTTTGGCTGCTGTTGTTTTTAGATGATTTAAAGACACTACCAAGCTCCCTCTACGGTTCTATTCATTCCGGAAACGTCACTAAAGCACAAGACTAGGAAAAATGCCTTGTCCTAGACAGGTCTGGGTCCTAAAAGAAGAGATAATTTGATTACCAGGACTTATTTCAACATTGCTTTATAAACTGAAAAGTGCTACATTCCAAATTCAATGTAGGATAGAGAAATTTTTCCTCAATAGTTACTGTAGCACTTAACACTTCCAAACAAAATATACAAACTAATAGGAAGTAGAAATAATCCCTACTACAAACAAGAAACAAAACCAAAAAAACCATAAACATAATAAAACCCGCTAAAACCACTAAACAAAGTAAAAGCACCATAAATTTCCCCTTCACAGTTCACCATGTTCAGGAAAAGCTGGTACCTTAACCCAGTTCCATTAACTTTTATTCTGTGTTTCAAATACTGATCTTTCATCATATCCACCTGGATACGAGGGGGTCTTTAAGCATTCCCTTAACATCTCAGCAAACTCCAACACTGCAAACAAATTCAACCTACAACTTTTGTGAGAAGCCTGGGCAAGGTGTTTGCTCCCAGTGCTCATCCCAATCCAGACTGCATCGCTTCAGTCAGCTCTGAACTAACTTTGAGTCAACCACCTCAGTTTGAGCTCCAGTTCCCTCCCAGGTACACACAGCCAAGATTTTAAAGTCTGCATCCAAGGTGTGTCTTGATTTTTTAGTTCAGGAGGACTAAACTGAAAATCACCTCTCATTGGTATTGGGATCCACAAAGGTGCCCAGTTTACATCATTAGTGAACAAACTGCAATTTCAGAGACATTTATGACTCTCTGGAACCTACAATTGTATTGGCAACCACAAAAGCAGCAAAAAACCCAATCTCCACTCGCTCAGATCTCACACACTTCTCAGAACAGAGATCTGCGTTTGGGGTCACATTTTTGCTTTGTGCTCATCCTTCCACATTTCAATCACAAGTTGATGTCCATGGGGAAAAAAAATTAGTGTAATATTATCATCTTATGGAAGAGCCACTGCTTCACTCACAAAACATCACCCAATGATTCAGGCTCCAGCTACCTCTGGAGCTCATTTATTCTGACCCCGTGCTCCAAGCAGGGCCAGCTTCAAACCTAGTTCAGGTTAATTAGAACCTTGTGCAGTGAAGTTTCAACAATCTTCAAAGACAGAGACCCCACCCCTCTCAAGGCTAACTACATTTCCTTATCATCAAGAACTGGCAAAAGCCCCTGCCATTGCTGACAGAATTATATTGCTATGTCAAACAGCACTGGAAGAGTTAGCAGCAACAGCATTAGCAGCTGTCAATTCCCAATAACAGAGTTTCTGCACTGGAAACAGTTTCTGTCAGTATTTTTCAAAGCACAACCATTTCCTGAAGTAATCTTGCCAAAACTGACAAAGCTATGGATATTCAGTCAGAAATACTTCCTGTTTCTAGGCACTGAGGTCCATATATTTACTGCTGTGCTGTGACAGCAAGTGGATCAAACACAGAATATGTTTTCTGCCTTTAAAACCAGCAGACACATCAAATAATCCATGGAGAAAAAACAGCGCTTACAAACAAGTCAGCTAAATGAATGGTCTTTTCCCTTATTTTATCAACATGATGAATGACTTGCTGAATCACTTCTGAAGTCTACTACTGTTGTCATTTAGGGTTTTTGTTTTGTTTCATTTTAATCAATTATAGTAATGAGTCAAAGACAACCTAAAGATTCAAATTCCCCCAGGAACCTGTAGCCAAGGTAAACATTCTTTTTGCCATTACCTTATATTTGGCGCTTCCCTCCTTGATTGAAAAAAAAAAAATCTTTACCTGCTCAGTCAGCTTGGCATTCATTTTCTTGTGTTAACTTCAATAGTTTAGTCTCTAGCTGTGCTCTGGAAGTCCAAGAGAGGACCTCAATTTTTGACATTGAAACTAGCAGAAAGCTATACTAATATCAAAATTTGTTTCGTGTGTATACAAACACACGTGCACACATGACAGCCAAGGGAAAACACGCAGGGGAAGTAGCCTTCCCCCAGCCCCAAAGTCACTTCTAAAGGGTCATAAAAGTTTAGACTTGTACCTGCAAGTGTAATCCACAGGTTTTACACTCATCTCAGGGAGTTCTCGTTATTAAAGATCTCAAAACACACTGCTAAACTGAACAGCTAATTCTACAGTTCTGAATAATTCCTGCCAGCATAGTTACTTTTTAACTTGACTCATCTTCCATTTCAGCTATACCCAACAGCATTCTTTTTCAAACTTCTGTGAACAAACAGCAAGTCGTTCAACTCAACAAACAGTATTATCAATTTTGCTGGGTTCTAAAGTTTCTGCTGATTTTGGAGGCAGCCATAAAAGCAGACTTCAAAGAGTATTTTCACATCTTTATTTCAATATGCCTTCTATGCTAGAAATAGCACCTACTTACTGTCTTAGTTAATCAAAGAAAAGTGTAAGTATAAATAGAAACACAAGTGAACTGCAGGGAAATACTGAGCTGGCATTACTTAAGTATGCACGTAAAAACACCGTATAAAAACTATAAGCAAGTCTACATCAGATTTTTTCACATACAGCAGTACCAGGCCACACAATATTTAGTGAGAAACACTTCAGCATTAACAAACCCTCTTAAGGCAGATAGAGCCTATGCCAGCATAAAAGTCTTTTCTCTGAATAGCTGATACTGTCTGAGGAGCTGGTACTTGCAGCAGCTCTTCTGGAAAGTGATACAGGTTCAAGTCAGCTCATATATCTCACCATAAACTAGTCCTACAACTGACACATTTTCAGCTTGATTAGGCTTGCCTATGGCTGCAGGATTGCAAAAATCATTGTGGGAGAGGAAGGACTTCATGACCACAGGAAAAGGAACCTGTGACACTGGTAACTTTTATAGCTTCAAGCCAATCTAAGCCAGGATGAACCCACCCTGGCAAAGCGTTCCAAAGATACAATGAAAATATGAGCAAGCAAAAAAACCCTGAAGCCCTTTCTCCTTGGAATGAGCCATTAACTCTGAGCTTGGCAAACCCACATCCATTCTATGTAATTCTTTGACTGCAGCTGGGACTGTTCAGCCTGGAAAAGAGAAGGCTTAGGCGTGACCTAATTGTGGCCTTCCAGTGCACGAAGGGAGCCTACAAGAAAGGTGAAGAGGGACTATTTACAAGGGCCTGGATGGACAGGACAAGGAAGAATGGCTTCAAACTGACAGGCAGTAGGTTTAGATTGGGTATTAGGAAGAAACTGCTTACTGTGAGGGTGGGGAGGCCCTGGCACAGGCTGCCCAGGGAAGCTGTGGCTGACCCATCCCTGGAAGTGTCCAAGGGCAGGTTGGACAGGGCTTGGAGCAGCCTGGGATAGTGGAAAGTATCCCTGCCATGGATGATCTTTAAGGTCCCTCCCAAACCCAAACCATTCTATAATGGATTCAATACATAATTGTACAGCAGTGCCTGAAGAAGACCCATTGTCATCCTTCCTCTATTCTGATTACATACCTTATACTGTCAGAACTTAAAGCAGCCTCAATTCACCATTGCTTCAAGCCTGCTCAAAAATTACACATCAAACAGTGGCACAGAGCAAATGCTGCTTGACAAATGCAGCCGTTGACAGAGCTTCTAAGTTATGCTAAATTCCTCATGTTGTTTCCTGTATTCCAATTTCTTCAGCTATCACAAAGAGTTCTGCAAGAATTAGGTCCCAAGAGTTTTTTGTAGAGAACGAAAATTTGAAAGCTGCACCCCAATAATTTTTGATGTGGACATGCCATCACATTAGATTAGGTGCAAGTAATTATGTGAGCTAAAAAGCTTGCAAAGAAAACAGAAACTGGTTTTAGGTAAAAATAGTTTTCAAGTATCATTATTTTATGCAGAAGAATTTTAAAGTAACTGCATAGAAAGCTGTAGTCTCTCTAGAGTGGACTCCATTTTCCATTTAGACTTGCTTCTGGAAGGCTGGAGATTTTTTTTTTTTTTTTTTTTTTCCCAAAGTTCTGTTCATGATTTTGCTGTCAGCAACCTGGCTTAAAAAGCTGAAGGCAGTGCCAAGACACTGGTTGCTGACTTCTCTGCCAAACAATTCTTCTATTGTTATTCAGGATTTAAACTGACTTCTTTTTGGATAAAGGAGTAGTCACAAAACAGTCCAAATTAAAGAGCCTGAAAATTGGGAAAGCATGGCAAGATCTTTATCAGCATTTGGAAACTCACTCAACTATTCTTCAGTTTTGTTATTTTCTTATTCTCTCTTCAGAAATGGATAACCATGCAAAAAAGCCACCAAATGCCTTCAAAAGCTTCGCTGGTAAGATTTAATTCAGGCAGTGCTGGTAGAATCTTCACTACCTAATTCGTGGTGATGAACAACTTAAATGAACAAATTTGATTTTAAAAGTGTTGATTTCTAGTATTCTTGTTATTCAGTTCTCTTGTTTACTAGATCACATGAGAACCCAGGTTTCCAGCGCTATTATATACTTATTCCCAATCCTGCTCCTCCCAACCCAAATGAGAAATCATTAAAAGCACATAAATCCTAGAGTACGAATCCAGCTGGTGGTACACTAAGCAGCTTTCACCAGCTAAATTCTCTTTAGAGCATTTTCTTCATATTTTAAAGATATTCCAGAGGCACATCCAGCAAATTTAGGAATTGACTCCCACCCTTTGACAGAGTTTGTAACTCTATCCCCATAAATGCAGTTTAACAACAAAAACCATCATTTGTGTCAAACCACTAATCTGTATTTCCACTCTTCCTAAATCTAAAAAGGAACAACACCACGGGTTTTCTGTTTTGTTTAATAACATGAGATAATACTGAGCCCAAAACACCAAACCTTTCACACAACCTTCTAACAGAGAGTTCTTGCCCTCCAAAGAGTTGTGTGTATACAAACTACAGTGATTCAGTACTAGCAATACTAAGGTCTTGGTCTTTCAGATTTGATATGAATATGCAACTCTATATTCTGACATCATTATTATCTAGGAAAACAGAAATTCATTTTCAGAGTTGACCAACATTTAGATCCCTATGTAAAAAAGCTTCTGGATTCATTACTCAAATAAATCCATACTTTCACTAGTTAAAAGGAAAAAAAAAATCAAATCCATAACTTTAGAGAAAAATGTTGTCTAAATTATGATTAAACCTCTACTACATTTTTATTCCACTTGTTACATCTTCCAAATAATTTATTTCTTGAGAGAATAATATAGAAAAGGTAGTTACTTCCCAATAATCCAAGTACTGATCTGGAGTTGAAGAAAAATCATTCTTCAAATGCCCATGTGCTTAGATAAAACAGATCTTTTGGGAAGAAAGGGAGAAAAAAAGGGAAGATTTTCTTTTCAAGTAAGTAAATATTTCATCATTTAGACTGTTGTAAGCATCTTACTCTACCCTCCCCAAGCTTGTATCATCTAATTTAATCTTCTGCTATCTCTAAAATGATCTCATAGGGTTTCTGAAAGCAGGTACAAGTTTAATACTTCAAACCCATTTATAATCTGAAAAACAATGCAGCTTTAAAATCTCTTTGCCAGGTTCCAACTCACTCACACAAACCCCTTCATGCAAGAAGTCAATTACACCAGTCTGAATCAATACTCAGCCAGCAGACAGTATCTAATGATTTCATAACTTTTATGCTTCTCTCATTAAATCTGTATATAGTAAAGCTTCAGTAGGAAGATCAGTAACATTTAGATCAGTAACATTTTCATGTTTACATAGTTTATTTTCAAAACAAGCTAAAGCCGAAGCATTGCTATAAGCAAACTATTAAGTCTTCCCATGCAGCCATACCTCGTGCACACACAGCATCCATCAAAGCTTTAGTGATAAGATACCAGTCAGAGATACTCTGCAAGACCATTCCTAAGAACCTGCAGCACCATAATTAAAACGACTCCTAGTAAATTAGTATTTCTAACCTGGTGATTAAAGTTGCTCTCCAGAGCTGCTGCACCAGATTAGATGCACACAACAGTGCCCTGGTCCCAGCTGTGATCAGCAAAGAACACCTGGGACAGACAGCCCATCAGGACAGGAGGGATG
This sequence comes from Corvus moneduloides, assembly GCF_009650955.1. NCBI lineage: Eukaryota > Metazoa > Chordata > Aves > Passeriformes > Corvidae > Corvus > Corvus moneduloides. Next base: position 2,653,639 of record NC_045479.1, read on the forward strand.
CACAGGGATGCCTTGTTTTGGCAACTCCAAGATTCAGAAGTGTGATACTAAATGAAAGGAGCAACCACAGGGTTCCATGACTGCAGACTGCCAGCCCACACCATCCCAAGCTATGCTTTCCACATGTTTTCAGCCACTTTCCTGAATGACAGGCGTTTCTTTCAGACACCTTTTGAACATCTGTCACAAGGGCCAGCTCTTCTTGATTTGTGCTTCCTCCTGGTAGTTCTTTTATTGGAATATACAGCAAATCTGTTCTCTACCTGCTTTTCTACCATTTCTAACTTTGAAGACAGCAGCCCTCAGTGAGGTATTCCAGGAGTTGCTCAAACAACGCTCTTCCATCTTTGCTCACCCTTGTCAAACTCCTCTGTGTCTTCAGCTCTATTATATCATTTTCCTGTTAAACCAGTACTACCTTAGCATAAAACTATGCTTGTATTTCTAGACATGCTGAACTGGAACAGTATTGTTTCAGATGTCAGGCCTTTACAGCCACATGGCTTTTCCAGCTGGAGTCTGATTTTAACAAGACTGTCTTCTCTGCACTGTGGGTGAAGGCCACAGCTTCCATTTCTTCTAAATTAAAGTGATAAAATATAATCCAAATATCAATAGATTATATTTTTTCCTATCCTGAGGGCATGCGATTCTGTCAATTCATAAGCTTAGCATCACAAAGATATCAACTGAATTTGAGCAAGTAGCGCTGCCTTTCAAACAGGAAAAGGAAATCTTGTTAAAAAGAGCCAGAAATCCTTGCATGAAGAGGTCAGTGAAAAGCAGTGGCAAGGTGACAAAAAAAAAGTACACCTAAGAATCAAAAAAAAAAAAATTATTTCCTTTTTATTTTCCAAATGAAGTTATTAAAAAATCCCACTTTCCTGAACAGCTTAGGATTCTCTAAGCACTAGAAATACCAATAAGGCAACAAATTGATATAGCTGCATGTGAAGTTTTTTTTAAATGCATGCAGAGTTTCCTTGCTCAAACTGCAAGAATATCCATTCAAGAAGCAACATTTGCTCCAAGTTTATTTTAGCAAAGTGGAAATAAAAGATTCAATTAAGATACTGGCTCAAAAGGAGACATACAGAGGGAAAAAAAAAAACCAAAAACAACCAACTTTGGAACGTCATCACTAAAATTTAGGACCTAGTGGCTCCATAAGCTGAAGGGATAAAACAGCATCTATTATCTGCAGATTGCCTGTGTAGAGGTTCAAATCACGTCAGGGAACTAAAAAAAGGCAACCTGTTATTTAACTCAAAGTTTAATTTTAATTTTAGTGCCCATTTCACAAAAATCTGTACCACAAATCACAAGAATTGGGATATATTTGAAAATCTTTGAAAGCCTGAAAGAACATGGATCTTATGCTCTCCTCTGTACTGTGTGTTACTGCTGAATTCAGTATTCACCTTGACACATTTAAAGTGAACTAGGAGGAAAACTGTCCTTTATTCTTAAATAAGAAACAGATTGTTATACTCAATTTTTTTAAATTTATTTTTAAAATCAACCAGTGGCAGAATCTGCAAAGAAAGGGATTTCAATTTTCAAGTCGGTACCCAAAGAATGAACACTGCATGCAAGCAAAAAAGAGAAAAACCCTGAACCAGTATTAACACTACACAGATGTGCTTTTTTTGGTTATTATTTTAATTTCAGAAAGTCCCTCTCCCCAGGCAAATGACAAAAACATAAAGAAAATCAATTTAAGTAGTCATAATTAACAAGCATTTAAAGACGAAAAAACATTTACCAAAATAAATTCTCTATAGAACGCCATTACACATCTCATAATATTTATTTTTTTTTTAATGCTGACTACTTATACAGGGTAACCAAGAAAATATGTTAATTGGCCTCCAACTTCATATTCTTCCACCTATTAATCTTGCACCACAAAGAAAACCTTTAATCTGTTCTTGTGGCAAAAGGATCTCCTACAAGCACACGGTTAATTTTGGTTAGATAAAAAAAAAAAAATCTTCAAAAGGGAGAGCTGAGCCATGTAAAGTATTTAACATGAACCACTTCAGCTGCCTCAAAACAGGTTACAAAGATACATAAACTTTTGATGAGTTCACACTATTCCGTTCATCTACTGCCAAGACAGGTCATATCTCGAAAACACTGCTGTTCTCCTCAGCTTAAAGGAAACAGCTCCTGTATGTAAATTCCTGTCCTAATTTCATGTAGGGTATTCATCACTCCCTCCTCAGCTGCCAGAACTGTGCATCAATCCAACTCACGAGCATTTGGAGAAAGACTCTTTCTTGTAAGTATTTTCTCTCCTCCAGTATGAGTTTTCTTCTGAAGAAATGTGTCCATTCAGAAGGATGCTGCCTCTTCCCACACGGTTCCTTATTTACTGCTCTAACTCACAAAATATTTCCATCCCTACAGTTACCGAAGCACATCAGCTCTCATTCTATACCATTATCTTCTTTTGGGACTTGCACCTCCTCAGCTTTACAGGAGTCCATTTTCCCCAAATTATTACCGTGGCCATTACCACACCACCAGGTGAATCATCTTAGCATGAAGTAGGAACACTGGAAGAGGAGTACAGCTAATTACTGAAAATAAAATCACAGCTTCAAAGATCATTCCACACACAATATTTATACACTCTTCTTTATTATGCCTCGAGCAAGTAGGTGTATATATATATATTTATTAAACATCCAAGTATAGCTTACAAACTAGCAATGGTCTTGTGTAATTTTTGGTGGTCCAAAAAATCACCAGGACAGCACTCAGAAGTAGCTCAAAGCAATGTCACCAGAGAACTCTAGAACGAACATTTCCATGGTATTTTGTGCAGTACAAAACATGGTCTAAGGAACATGAAAACCTGAGATGCTTTGGAAAGTGAACAAGCAGTAGCAGTGGTTTTGTATGCAAATTAAAAAAAAAAAAAAAAAAAATCAAGTATTTAAGCACATAGTAAACCCAAGCTGCTAAATTACAGAAATGTATTATCATATTACATTCTTCTCCATTCCCACCTCTTTTATTTGAGTGCTGAGTGCTAAGAATGTACCATTATGTGGAATTTAGTCAAGCAACTTTTTTTTGTTTTATCATTTCAATACATAACTTGGAAAGCAACCAGTGAAATAGCACAATTTATCTCTAAAAATAAGACCAGAGATTTTAGTGGCTCGATTATGTTTTTCTTACAAGGAACCTTTGCAGAAAAGTACAAGTTTCAGCTTAGAGCCCTGATAATTAGTGCCTGTGGGAATAAAGCAAATTATTTTTTTCCCCAGCACCACAATTTCCTGTAACTTTAATTTCACATGATGATATTCCAATAGCTGCTCAGACATAAGATTTTACTGTCTACGGTGTGATCAGGATTTGAAACAATTATCTGTGTTGAGTTTAATCTCCCCCATTAAAAAAAAAAAAAAGTTAGGTTTACAGTTATTAAAAAACTGTATATGAAGAAAGCGTATTTGCCAATAATCTCCACATAATTTTTTAGGCATGCTAAAGAATTCCTCTACTTTTGGACTCAATTATTTAAAATGACAAAATCCAACAGGTGCAACTCGTAAGTGCACCTGGAGTAGAGGTGTTGCAGCCGCCTTCTCATGGAGGAGAACTTACTCTCAAAACTCCAAGAATCCATCTTCAGTGACTGGGAAAAGCTCAATCTACAGAAAAGGGGGCACAGTTCAGATAAATTGCTGAAATACAGATGTCAAAGCTGCCAGTGGCTTGCAGAGAGGCAACACCACAGAGGGGACACTCCAAAGTCATCCCAAACTGCGCTCAGTGGGCACACAGAGGAAACCACTGCTGTTCTTAGAGCCCTTCACCAGTTATTTTTCACTCAGAAATGGGAAGAGAGTGTCTTACAGGGAATGGAGCTGTACAAAAGACAGCAGATGCAACCACCCTTTCCTACTGAAATTAAAAGCAAATAGCAGCACTTTTTTTTTCAAGGTTTAATGATGCACAGGGATGCTATGTTTAATCATCACGCCTCATGAGGAAGAATCATTAAACACCTCAAAAGAAGCTTCTAAAAAAGACCAATGTTGTACTTGATTAAAAAAAAAAAAACCAAAACAAACCAAACAAACCCGACATTCCCTTGTAGACATATCAGCCAACAGTATTGGATCTTTCCCAAAATAAATGCTGGGGTTACAGAATTAGAGCAGGAAAATCACTGATGCAACTCATCAGCTGAACGGACACTGTGTCGTTCAGGCAGCTCCAGAAGGCAAACCAGACTCAATCCAGATGGTGAAGTTAGGCACTTCTTGGTGTTCACAACATCCTTATTTTCCCTGACTTTAGAAATTCAACAGCATTGCTGCAAAGTGTTGTGAAAAACAAAAAAGCAAACAAGCCTCACAAGTCACAGCTAGTTACACACCAGACTTCTTGTAATCCTGTTAATTCCCATCATTTTCAAATGGACTTTGGAAATTACTATTACATCATTTCATAAACAACAACAAACCCCCCCGAACACATTCTTGTATTAAGTAACAAAAAAAACTTTTCATTTCATTTTAAAAGAAAGCATAGAATTGATAGATGAGCTGTTCCTACTCCTTCACAGCCAGCAGCCTGAGTTTTTACTTGAATATTTTAAGCACTGGCCTACCAACACACAGGTGTTTATGCTTTGCATGTATAGATAGAAAAGGTATGAAATGTTGATCTCCCAAGTAAATAATTTCTAGTAAAAAACGCTGTCCAATGGCACAAAACTAAGTATTAATAAAGCTGTTCAAGGAATGTATTTTAGTGCCATTCCTGAAAGATGGCTTTACACTCCGTAATACATTCATCTTTGCTTCAGAATGAGTATTTCATAGTGTATTCATTTGAACTTAACATTACTTCGCTTACATGACAGCTCCTAATTCATTTTCATTTTAAAATCTGTTTTATTCTCTGTTCAGCACTGTAGTTTTTCATCAACACCTCTACATGGTTATTTTCAATACCCACTTAAATCCACTGAGAAAAATCAAAGTGTACCATTCAACAGTCAAATACTCCTTCATCTGAGTATCAAGCATTCTCCCAGACAAAACCATAGATATGTTGGTGAAACTTTACCAAGAACATAACAAAAACACTGCGAAGCAGTTGGGACTTATCCAACGACCACAACACTATTTATCTCCTCACAAAAATAAAACAGCTTTGATGTATAAAAAAGCAAAGATTCCCTGACCACAAGTCATATTTTTCGGCTGTCATTTCACAGTGACATTACCATGACATCTTGGGAGACCTGGAGAGAAGCGGAGAATGAATCACTTGTCATGGCGTGGCCAACAGAAAATACCAAAGAACAACTCAACCCCTGCCTTGTCTATTAACATTCAGAGGTTATTTTCTTCTAATTTCATCAATTAGATGGATTCTTTTTCTAAAACTAAAAGCAGCCAGTCTCACACAGACAACAGTCTGAAAGACAAATAGACCTAAAGTATGCCAATCTACTGACAGCAGCCCTACAAAGCAACAACCCCTTGAGGTCAGTTGTTAATCTATACTTCCACTCCTTGTAAAACGAGAAGTACTGGTTCCCAGCACTACACAGATGCAAGCAATTCAAACTATCATATGGAAAATTACAGAGCCTCACTGATCTAAAGGAATCGCAGGGAGCAATTCTCCCTCAAAAGAATGACCAGCAGGTTGTTTGAAGTACAGGAGAAAGTCATAAAGAGCAATTTGTTTTTGATCTGCCACATAAGTTTGCCCCAGTCCATTCTTTTTCAGGGAGAAAGGGAGGAGTGAAGGAGGTGAGGGGAAACACAGAGGAATAGATGGGCTGAAGATTGTATTTGCTATTAACAGCACATTAGTTGACTGTTTAAGTGTCACTGTATTAAATATGTTGCAGGGGAGCATGCACACACATACACCTCTTCCTCATTTTTAGAAATAAATCAAGTAATCTAATCCATCAGTATACAGAGAGAGGTTTCTAAACATCTGTTAATTACCACAATTATAGTGAGCTGTCCCTAGTGCACGCTCTTTTACTTCAGGGGAAAAAAGTAAGCTTAATTAAAGTAAAAAAAAAAAAAATTAAAAGATGTAAAGCTTAATATATAATTCAAAGTCTTGACTTTTCAACATTTAGTAGTGTATCCTGAGCAGGTCTTAATTTTGACTGAATAGCAGAAAATCCTGCCGGGTTCATTTCAGGCTGCAGGCATTTGATACTGAACTGACCTCGCAGTATTTACATTCCCCTTAGGAAAATCTGGCATGCAGTCCAACTGGGGAAGATCATGTCTAACACTACTTGAGCTACCAGCGCTAGAAGCAAGCAGAGTAACAGTGAAAATAGTAGGGTGAACAATAAGGGCATGTATACAGAAATAAAATAAAAAGGAAGGGAAAGAGAAGGTCAAACAGCAGAGGAAGAGAAGAACTGAAGAGACTAAGAGTTGGAGACAGTTGTTTTTCTGATATAAATAAATCCCTAATTTTTTTTTCCAAACCAGTGGTGCAGAGAGGCTTTTAGACTACTAAAAAACCAAACTACTTCAGATCAAGGAAAATAAACTGCTCAGAAGACTTGAAATATTTGCCTCTGATCAAAACAAATTAACAGCTGCCAACTGCAGCTTTGTCTGCATTGCATTTGATTTTTTGTTGTGGTTGACGTATCTATGTCAAATTTGGACAGAGAAAAACCCAAACCATAAAATCCTCCATAAGCTCTGCTTTTGACCATTCCCCCTACAGTCCTAACAGAGACACTTGGTGAACCCAGCTGATAAATCATACCCAAAACCTATTCACCTCCTCTCATTACAATTTAGGTCCCTACTGCTGCAAAGAAATTAGATAGGAATACAAGAGCCAGTCAGTAAATTCTACTCCAATTTTTCCTCGAGGTGCTTAACCCATCTTCAAACAAGTGAAAAATTTTGTTTGTTCTTTACAGATTCACTTGGCCAGTAACATAATCTCCTATATACCAGGCCTGGTGAAAGTGTATGAGACAGGTTCTGAACCAATTCCAGATTAATTTCTTCACCTCCTTGAAAAAATAAATAAAAGCCTTAAGTTACCAGAATGTCTTTTAAAACCCCATTTCCAATTGCGCAAGGCAGCTTTTCAAGCAGAGTAATAAAAGCAACAGCTCTCCTCTAAGTTACTGATTGCAGTACTTGCCAAAATGATGGTACCTTCAATCCTCATTAAAAGTTTGAGAAGTCTCTGTCTGCACTAATGACCTACAAACAATACTGCTTAAAGTCAGAAAGAAAAAACAATTCCATCACTGAGCAAACACCTTCCTCCCCCTCTTATTTAAAACCAGGATGCTGATAATTCCAACTCCTCAGCCCGCTGCAATCTTTGCTTAGATCATCGAGGGCTGTGAAACACAGCAAACCTCACTTGGAGCCTAATGCACATCACCACTTTAATCAACAGACTGTTTTCTACTTGTGTCTCACTTACAGTTCTTTTTCAGCAACCAAACAGCAGGATTTTCAAGTAACTTACATATCTCAACTCAAAAATGTTTTGAGGCAGCAGGCACCCAAACAAAAGATTATAGTGAACAGGATAAAACACTGGCATTTGAATTGCTGAATTTGATAGCACTTTTTGTTGTTTTAAACCGCAAAATGAGCAATCAGAGGCACCAGAAATCCCGAATATCTTGTTAGACAGGTTTGGCACTCTCACCTGAAGTTGGATGAAAATGACAAAGTGAGCTCAATTGTGAAGCACATTACAGTGTTCAGCTTAGAATGCAAGAATAAAGAGCACTTCAGGAAAACGTTCAGATATTTATTATATTTTGAAAGTGAAGCAAAATGCAAATATTCCAGGTTGAAAACTTGGGAGAGGGAGGTCTGTAGAAGAAAAATAAAGAACAATGTGTTCTGTATAAAAGATATAAACGCTACTGGTAACAGGAAGACCAAAAGGATACCCTTTCATTAAATTTGCATTTAAACAGAAGTCACTTTACCATACTACTAGGCATCACTCATCTAAATAATTCTAAAATGTCACCTTTTATGCTGTTTACTATGTACTGTGTAACATATTCTGCTAGAAAAGTAGGCAAATTTAATGGTTTTCTTGTCAGTTTATCTGCTCTTAAGAACAAAATACTTTCCTTAAACCCTCCTCTTTGTGGCCATCACTACAGAGAAAGTTTAAACCTGGGCAATTTTAAAATTCAGTTTACAGGAAAAAACCCTTTCATTTAGTAATCAACCTGTCAGACAGACAGGAGTTGCAGATAAAGAAATCCGAGGCTGCTTACAAAGGAAATAAAACACCTTTTGCAGCAGTGTTAGCACAATTCACACTCTGCTTCCTTCCAGCCTCATCCCCAGAGCACTTCAAGGCAAGGTTCATTAGGAGGCCTTGCTGATTGCAGGACTGCCGGCCCGTTTGCATCGGAAGCTGAGCAGAAGGAGGGACACAGGCAGGAGATAAGGCTGCACGGCAGTGGCCAGGACACTCCAGGTTCACCAGCTTGCTGCAGTCCCTAGGAATGGCTGTGTACCGAGGCAAGAAACCCCAAGGCAGCGCTTTTTACAGGCCAAAAACTACAAAGAGATGGCCCAAGACTCCCACTGATGAGTGGTAAGTATTCAGGCTCCCAACCTCTTCAAAGTCATTGTAGGACAATGTTAATAACTACCTCCTGTCTGATCTAGGGTAGCTTTAGCAACCTACTCCTGCAAAATTCACTGTATTAGGGATATTTTTAGGTATTGATTCAAAAATCAAATTCTTTTAACTCTGCTGATACAACAAAGAAGATGGATCAATCAGTAAAAGCTGAAATGTTATTAATTACAAAAAAAAAAAAAAAGAAAAAAAAAAAAAGAAAAAAGTAACATTTGTGTGCTTTAACAGCTGAAAATATTTCAGTGTTTCACACCAGGTAAGCAACTGATAGCCACATCAAGCAGAGAAGATATGAGTTTGTACCATAAGAGAGATTTCAGATCAGAACAGATGATATGAATATCTAATGAGGTTTAGCTTGCATCATTCTTCTGATTAAAATTCATCATTAAAATGAACACTCGATCTTACGACATTGATTGCTCAAACATGTATTTTTGTTTGCAACTTTCTTTTTCAACTTTCTGCATCAAACCTTAAAAAAAATTTCAACCAAAGAGTTTTATATGCATCTAGAGGTTTTTCCTTGTACATCAAAAAATACAAAGTAACCCTACAAAACGGTGTGAACAACATCTAAAATCCACGATAAAACCCTCCACCCCACAGTCTTAGCCATGAGGAAACCAAGTTACCCTTTTAGGCATTCAGGTAAATCAGATTAAAAGGTTTTCTTCTTCACCATAAACATTTGAGAGCACTGTGTATTTATTCTTGCTGCTCACAAAATTTTACTTCAAAGAGAGATTTCTGTCCCTTTTATAAACCAAGTTCATTGAAAAATTGTGAAGATTATACATCACATGTTTTTACTCATCTCAAAAACAGACTCTCAAAAATGATAAATGTTACAGACATTGGTCAGCAGTTGCATAATCTGCAGGATTTAATATAAAATTACGGAAAAAAAATCCAAAATGACAGAATTTTGCTAGCAGTACAGCTCAGAACAAAATCCAAAGCTGTATTTTTGCAGGATTTGTGCAATTACAGTATCCTACTTATTCAGAGAGTAGTAAAGATGATAAAAGCTTCCAGGAAATACTGGAATGGAAAGATGGCAAAGATGGCATTTGAAATTAAAACTTTCAACCACCTTTTCTTACTAGGACCACTCTTGCCTGGTCTGACACATTGAAACATTCCCAAATAATAAAGCACAAAATTCGTTTTTAAAGCACTTGTTTATATTAAACATGACTTATAATAGATTCTGGAAGAAGAAAAAGCAGGGAGCCAATTTTAAAGGTTAGGTTGCTTGGCAATATACCTTTCCTTACAAATAATTGTTCTTACTGAATCACAGTGGAGAAAGCCATGAAGAACTAAGTTTGTAGAGCCTCCTGAATATGCAAGTGTCTCTTTAATTGTTTATATAAAGCTTCAAGACAATCACAGGCCACACAGGCATTCAAAATACCGTCTAAAAGCCTTTTTTTTTTTCCTCTCCACAGATTTCAAACAAGTATTCAATTCAAGTTTCATCGGTCTGGAGCAGAAAGATGCAACTTCACAACCAACCATTTAACCAGACCTTCCTGTCCTGCCCAGTACTCGGAAGCAGAGTTTTACTGGAGTGCCTCTGCTTTCAAGTTCCCATCCCCAAATTTCTACTTCTGATGGCGGCTACTCATGCAGCTTCTTCGTCCCTCACCGTCACTGTCAGAGAACACCTTCCCTCCAACCAAATGCAAGAGCTATGGAGAGAACTGAAAGGCATGGTTATGTCACACATTCCAAAGAAAGAAGGCAAGGGAAGAGGGAGAGAGAGAAGGAGTTTAAATTTAGGTATTTACTTACTGAAACACAGAAAAGAACACACATCCAGGCACCACGTTGGCAGAAATCCCAGCACTTTTCGCTTCCAGCAAGGATTTGCCTGAAGCTCCACAAGAGCCTTCTCCCCCTCTCACTCGCACACAGAAGCAAACTGAGGAGTGCTCTGCACTGCCAGCCCAAGTGTATCTCAGGTTTAATGAAAGTGTAATTCATTAGAATGAGAGCCAGGGTAACATAAACATGTGCAGGAAAAACAGGCTTGGCGCAACACCACAACAGACACCAGGTTTGATCAGCACAGCAAAACTCTGTCAGACCACAGGGATAAAATAGAAGTGGGCGCAACACCTTTAAAGCAGAAGCAGAACATAAAAGGCACCAGGTAGAATTTAGACCTGTAAAAGTTCTACCAAACAGAGCTACAATGAGTAGGCTCCTCTGCTGGCAAAGTTCACAAGGTACCTGCCTGCCAGGTGAGGTGTTTTTGGAAACGTCCCTCAGTTCCAGGTGCTGCAGGACATGGGTACCAAGATGGGGAAAGGAAAAAGAACCTGTGCAGCACCCAGACACAACAGGAAGATGATATACTGCTATGTGCCCCAAAATCATTCTTAAGAAGGCACATCAGTTATCTTTTTCTGCAAAGGGGGGAGGGTTTGGGGAAAAAATTGCACCACTGTATTCATTAAACATTGCAGCAACCACCTACACGAAAGTTTTGACTGAAGAGCATTTCCTTTGCTTTTTGCCATCCTTCACACATGGTGAATACCAAAAACGAAACACCATCTAAGAATTCACTTCACTCTAGTAGATGTTGAATATATCTACTTGATCTGCTATTACTACTCAATCACCAAAAAAGACCAAAGCTAGGAAAGAGATATTACCACTTCAAAAACAAGGATCTAAAGCTAGAGACCAATTTACTAATTTGCTAACAAAATTCAAAAAGTTTGAGTGTCTTCCATATCTTTCTCATGGACTTCAATACTTCACATAGCTACATATGTATAGGTGTTTTTATATTTTTAAAGAATTATTCATTAATTCTTACAAGTGTTGAAAAACTTGGTAATGATTTAAAAAAAAAAAAAAACCAGTAAGTTCCTGCATACTTTCAAGTCTCTCTTAGTGAGACCAAAGCATTTAAGGTATTGCCCAATTTAGAAACACATTGCAGGAAAGAGACAGCTCAAAATACCAACCACAGACGTCACAGGCAAAAAGAGCCTTTAGAAGCACAGTAACTACAAACATTCATATTTGATATTCCACCTCCCAGACTAACTTTGAAACAGGTTCCTAAGCCAGGGACAATGGGCCCTCCCAGACCTGCACACGAGTCAGACAACTCATTTTTGCAGGGTGAACTTTTGCCACCCTTCCCTCTGGGAGAAACCCCATTAAGTTTGCTCCCAGGAAATCAGCTCCCACTCCTACTCCTTTTCCTGACTTGCCACTGCTCCTTTCTGCCTGGTTGTCTCTCCCCTGCTCCCATGCTTTTAGCCTTCTCCTTCAGCACACCACTACCTACAACCTTGTCCTTCCACATCCAACCCATATGAAGCTGCTTCTTGGACGCAGTCCCACCTCTCCTCTGACCCGCACCCATTTCTTCCTGTGCCTAGAATCCTTCCACCTCCACACCCAGCTTCAGCTTTGTGGTATTTTTGGTTCTTGAAATATTTCAGTGGAATAAAGAAGCAAACGTTAAAGCAGATAATAAATGTGCAGGCATTCCCAAAAAGTTCTTCTTATCTGAACAGCTTTGCTCACTACAAAAGGCACAGGATAGCTTGTGGCTATGTCCCAGTTTACTCATCTAGCCATACACCATTATTTGACCTACAGTCTTGTGACGTAAGAAAAAGAATTAAGTTTATTCTTCATTTAGTAAAATAAAGGTTAGAGGTAACAAAAAAGAACTAGATTTCCGGGAGAAAGCTGTGATTCTTAGCCTTGGAGAAAACCAGTTTGATCTGTTCGTATTTTTCTCAAATTCCGTTTTTCCTTTCAAGAAAGGGCTTTTCTGCAAACACGACTGATTATTCTTTGATTTTTCTGGAGAAAGTCTCAGCCGAATGGGAAAGGATCTTTAGAATGCACATAAAAGACAAAGGTTCAAACGAAAGCTGAATTCTCAATGAGCACAGGTTTATTTTAGTAAACAACAGAAACTCAGAGCTGAATGAGATCTTATCCCTTTTAATCACTTAATAAATTTTCCTTGCCTTCCCAATTTTCAAGCTACATGTCTACAATAAACAAACCCGCACTGACAAAAAGTCTCTATAAAAGCACACAAAACCTCTCTTTGATGCAACAGTGAACTCACCTCGGCTTTGGCCAGGGTTTGCCAATGCCTTGATTCAGCAAGCAACAGGCAAAAACTGTTCTGATGAATACAGAAAAAGGTAAACTTCAAGAGGAAACCCTAAAAATGAAACTTCAATCTTCTTAATTCTTTAAGTTTTTAAGAATTTTTGCAGTCAAGATTTTGTACTGCCCAAAAAGTGTCAGTCCTACACCAAAGTTAAGAAAAATCAAACTGTAACATCCAAACAGTTTATCTAATAGTGCCTTGGTAGAAGCCAACCTAGGCAGACTGATGCAAAATTCCATAAATATCATCTTTGGATTGATTTTTAGTGTAACTTTATTTGGTAAAGCTAAATAATATAACCCTTGTTTGAAAAGAAAAAAAAATCAGTACAAAAATCCTAACTTATATTCAGAACTACTGCAATGAGAACCAAAAATGCAAAAGAAGTAAGCAAATGCCTGAGTTTAGATCACTGGGTTGTTTTAACCAACAATAGGGGTTTCTTAAACACATGCATATGCATAAATGCACACACATTTATGTGATTTTATGGTACTCAAACCCAGTGCTTGGGTGCCTAATGATTATGAAGTCATCACAAAGTCCTAAAAACATCAAGCTGGAAATTCTCCATGATCTTACTCAGTGAGAAGACTGAAGCCCGTGACTAGGTACTTCTTCTCTGCTGAGAAGTATCATAATGGGATTGTCCCATGGGGTCCTTTTCCTTAGGCACTTATAAATAACCTAAGTCACTTAAGCTTCCCATACTACCATCCAGCTTAGGTGTGTTTTGGGGATAAAGCCCTTAACTTTTCAGGGCTCAAGAGTGCACAATATACTCAGCACAAAAACCAGTCCAGTGAAGGTTTCTAAGCAGGACAAAAGAAAAATACCAAGTTTGCTGCACCATAATTTTCAAGCCTTAGGAGTTTTACCGTATCTTGGTTTTACTTCAAAATACAGGAGATTCACTACTTAACTGACAATAACTATTAAATGTTAAAATTGAATGTATCAGTTCTACAGCCATAGGGCCCCATATTCTGGGTAAAAGTTTAGTTGTATAAATACCAAACCAAGCATGACTTCAGCAAAGTTTACTCATGGAGTTCCCACCAAGTGCTGATGAAGGGCTGTCCGTGCACACGGCTAATGTAAAGTAAACAAAACCAGACTTTCTCACTCAGAAAGAGACAAAACCCCTAAACAATGTAACCACATCTGAGAACACATGCAAGGTATCACCGCATTGCACATTTTTTAACTCCAAATAGCAAACAACACCTTTTGTCATTCGCATTTAGAAGAGGTGAGGAGGATGTGGCGAAAGGATTCTGTCATTAGTAAGTATTCTACTACTCAAAAAACCACAAAAAATAACCTGCAAAAAAGGTCAGTCTTAGCTAGCATCAACTTAGTAGGACAACCCTACGCCAAAAGAAAACCACAGCATGCAATGGAAACAACTCCTTATCTGTCCCTGTTTTAGTGTATCTTTCCACCTTAAAACTAGAACAAATTCAATGTCATGGGAGAGAAAAAGAAATGTGTAAAATAGTCACCATTTGGTATTTACTTATTCTGGAAATGAGTGCACACATCCCAAGAAAAATAGTGTCCTTTAAAAATAATCACATTTCAATGCAGTCTGTATACTGAGTCATTTGTTTGAAATGCCAGTCCAAGGAATGTTAAGATTTAGCTGACGATTATCTCCTCGACATTATCCCAATTTGATTATACTGTGTTTACTACATCAAAGCCAAAAAAAGCACAGTAATAGATTCAGCAACACACCCACTTGGAACACTGAAGACCTATTATTAAAGAACCAGAAGAATAATTTTCAAAAGGTTTTTATTTTCAAACACAGTCTAGCATAAGATCTTACCATAAAGGAGGGTTGTTAAACACTTCCATTCAACCTACATATTTGAAGCTGTGCCTCAGAAGTTAGGTCAACTAATTTATGTGATCAGGAAACTTGACTGTCCTCCTTGTCTAACTCTCTGACTGGACACATTGCAGGAATCCAACAGCTAGGTTTCACGTGGCTGAAGCATCAAAAAGCGTGACATTAACATTCATTTCCTTGTAACTTTGTAACTCACACAGAACATAAACCAATGTATTTCTTTCAGACTTAACCACAAACAAGCTTTCAAAGTTTATAGTTTTAACATAGTTTTATTATGGGGTAATCGACATAACAAAATACTAATATTCAGCAAATCAGTACACACAAATGAGCAGGTTATGGTTAAAAATCCACATGTGAGAGTGTTTGTACAGCAGAAGGTCACAACAGCCCATGCTGTTTGCCCCTCATGCAGAAGGCCCCCAGTAGTTAAAACTCAGACAACCAGAATTATTATAATCAACACATCACCTGGAGTTACACTGCCTAGGATCAGAAGACAGTGATTATAACGTTGTCACCCTGTCTACGTTAGCTCTCACATCCTCTCTAGCACCAGCAGGGCTGAATTTGAGACAGTTTTAAAAGGAGAAGCTATCACTGGGCAGGAATTCAAATTCAGCCTGAGACTCTACACAACAAACCAGTATTTAAGTAAGGATGCCAAACTGGTCAGACCACGTGAACCTTTCGGCGGGCCTGACAACACCATCCCTGCTATCCTCCTACAGCTATCAAATCACAGAGAAGTGTTTGTGCAACATGTTTTCAAAGGCAGCACAACTTCCAAACACAAACGGAGCTATTTTGTGCTGGCTATCAGCAGAACAATCAGCTCCATGTACATCCAAACAGTTATGGTAACACCTTGAACAGGAGATCTTGGAAGGACAAGAGTACACAAACAACCTACCACTCACTAAGTCTGTCCAGAAGAGCATCAGTCGCTCTACAATAGTGGTTCACATACTTTTTTTATTCCAGGAAAACTCAAGTTGTCATTTTCCAGTTACTACAGCTGGCCGACACACTGCTCATAGGTTTATTCTACAAGAAAAGGTTCCACCTCAAGGTCTAGAAGAATTATTTTTTTTCTATTGCATATACACACAAACACAGCTTACTTTAATTCTTACTTGTCTTCATTTAATGATCTTCACAGAACTCCAGAGGTGAAACTCTTAATGGATCCCTGTCCTCAGTCTGGTGTATTTCTGGTCAACTGCTGCACAACTCGTGCAATGTAAATTGCAAGAAGGCAGAACAGAACAGGAAAACAAACACGTTGCCTACTCACAAGTAGTCTGCCCTCCTAGACACCACAGCACCTATTCTGGTCAGATTTTTGGGAGCATTACTCTTCAGTATGTGTTTCTAAATTTTGTTTAGGACCAAATCAAACACACTCATATAAAATAAACCACGAAACACATAAATAACGTCCACCTCATGCTGTCTACAGCGCATCTTACACAGAGCAGCAACCTTGTGCTCAACACTACAACACAGAAAAAACCTACCTGCAGCCAATAAACTCTATTTGTAACCTTCACTCATAAAAGTTATCCCACTGATGACATTATTAAAGACAGCAAACCAAACACACAGTGCAGTGAGTAAAAACTCCTGAATGAATTGAGAAAAGCCTGTGAATTGCTAAATAGAAGAAAAAGAAGCATATTAACCAGACAAATATACATAGCTGCCACTTAAAAATTTTCCAGATAAGGATGGTCTAACTATCTGGAGAGGAAAAGCTTGTAAGAAGTTTGTACAGATCCAACCAATGCACCCACTGGACTTCTACACAAGAGCTTTATTTTCACGTCTCTCATCCAAAAAGACAATACACACAGCAAGCCTACCACAGTGAATGTGCTCCTCAAAACATACTACAACCAGAACAAAAAAAAAATAATGGAAATCAATGCTAGAAGCAGGAGGTCTGCAAAGAAAATGGCCAAATTAAACCTTCAGTGTGGCTTCAAACAATGTAATTAGAGAACAGGGCTGAAATCAAGACTCTTCTCCCAGTGATGAAGAAAGATCTTGCCTTTGTGAAAGCATTTATGGCACGAGAGGGTACACACACAAATGTCAAACAGACAAATTCAAGGTATTCTTGGCTTGCAAGGACATTTGCTGCTAGATGGTTACACTTACAGCAGAAATTGCATTTGAATCTGCATCCTCAAACAGCTTTAATTAACAAAAAAAGTCAAGAAATTGTTTTAGCTGTGCAGATTCAGTAAACAAAGGACTACATACCCTATGACAGATTAGGATTTACAGGATAACAATTAAATACAGTTCAAAATGCATTCGAAATTAGTAACATTTAGACAAACTAATTGAAAATTATAGTATTGTGACAAACATTCAACTTACTTTACATAGTATCTTGCACCTTCAAAAGTATACGCTTCCTCCCAACCTGTGGGTAAGTCTGGAAAACAAGCAGCAAAACATTCCAATTACCTTTTGAAATGGTGCTAGCCATACTGGTCTACTCCCTAGCACTAGGGTAGTTAAAATACTGTGCCTGATTCCACGTGTCAAAACCTTTAGTCCCAGGAACAAGTATTTTAGAATTGACTCACAAGACTCTCTTACTGTCAGTTTTGTAAGCAAAGAGAAGCTACACACGTGAAAATCTGATTTGGGGTTGTCATTCTCAAATAATAACGAGGATGTTTTAAGTCTGCCCTTGTTTAACGTTCCTTCCTTTGACCAGCAACTCAGGGTCATCGCCAGATCTCCCTGCCTTGAACTTCAGCAGCCTCAGATTACCTGGCAGGCAGAGACCTAAACAGAAATCCATCTGGCTGAGTTACATGCAAGTCACAAGCTTGTGAACAGGCACAGTATCAACTACACCACAGAGCATTAGCATTGTGTTAGCATAATTCCACCACTGTTGTGACTAACAAGTGTTCCTGCAGTGTTTACAACTCTGTTGCATTTTACATGAAAATAATTTTCCATGTAAATCTAGGGGAGGATGTGGGTACATCTCTTCCTTTCTATTACCACTTCTAAGAGTCAGGAGTCCAGATATAAAAACCCCATACCACTAATGGTCAGTATTTCTCAAGTAACAGCCTCCTGGTGCAGTGGAAGCTCTGGAGATGTTGGGCACCTCCATGCACCTCTAGATGCACCACTACCCTTAAAAGTTTACCCCTGTCAATAAAAACAATGATTGATATGTAGCACTCTCTCATTGAATTACAAAAGCAAGAATGTATTTCCTAAAGACAAAAAAAAAAAAAATTCAGTCTGGGTTATGCGGTGGTTTTTATCCCCCCCATTACTTATTTGCTCTGGCTGCTTTTTTCTTCACTCCCGTCTTCTCCAGAACAAAAATCAAGGTGTCTTTCAATAACGACATGGGGCAAAGTACGGCAAACAGGAAGTCTCTCCAGCAGAAGTATTTATGGCTGCTGTAAGAACTTTGCAAAAAATACCCTTCCAGTGCTGAATAGCTCAAAGAATAAAAAGCACTTCAATTCATAATGGAGGACAAAGCTTTCCTCACCATCTATAACATGCCTCACAGAATTATTTAACAGAGAGCTTTACAATAATATACATCTGCAAAAGAAGTGCTATTCACTCAAAATTGTTTCTTAAGAGAAGACATTCTGAACATAATTTGACTAGGTTCCAAAACAATGGTCAGAGCAAAAGAAGAGATAAACCCCAGAATTAATCTGTTTGATTTTATCTATGTATGGAGAGATTCATTAACATACATGAATGATGAAAACTATTGGAACAGATTTGGTTTTTAGACACTTTGGCATCTGACTATGGTCAGTGTATCCCAAGGTCAGGCCTCAGAGTCTTGTGTTCAGAAACAAGTTTAATTTACCTGATGGTAACTCTGCTCTGTTACACACAATACTCCTGACACTCAAAAGCAAACTGCATTTCCTTTAGAAGGCACTTAACGGCAGAAACAAACGAGACACTTGGAAAATTACTGTGAAATCATCAGTCAACAGAGACAGTGGGAATAGTTTAAAAAAAGAATTAACACTCAGCTAATGCTAGTGTTGAACAAGCAAAGCAGCAATGCACTTCACACACATCTGCCCCCATGCATATTGCTATAGATGAAGGCCACTTTCTCAATCTGTGCACTGAAAGCAGGAGAACAGAGGAGCCTGATAGCAATCCGTAGTTCCATTTCCCAGCATTAAATGACTTCTTACAAACAACAGAATCTTCGTTGCAAATCAAACTGCAGAGTTCTAATAGCCAGAAACCTGTGGTTTTTAAACTATTCCCAACTCAAAAAAAAAAAAAAAAAAAAAGAAAAGAAAAGAAAGGCTGCCCATAGTTTTCTAAAGGGCTGTTTCTGATTCCTCAATGCATAAGTATTAACCAAACATAAAAAGCAAATAATCTCATACAGACCAATTCACTTGCAGATTTCCCTGTGATTATCCAAGTGATTATATACATGAAAACAACTGCACGTATTACTACACTCCACCACCTCCCAGTGGCATATGCAGCCTGTGTGCAATTCCAGCAGTCAAGAGTTTGGCTCCGGGTCCTCAGAGTGTCTGCTGTAAATCCTCCTCCTCCAGCACCTCCTGCTGCTACTTCTCCAGAGTGGAACAAACAGCAGAAGCAAAGACTGATTCCACCCTCCTCCCTCCAAGTTATTTCTAATGTTTCAAGTCCCTTTTCCTCCTACCTATTCCACCTCTCTCAGTCACTTAGAAACCACACAGACTCAGCCTAGATGGAAGCACAGGGAGAAAAAGGATTTCTAGGTGACTAGCGGAATCAGCCTCTACATTTCTAGTACACCTATCGTGGTTAAATCTAGGTACTGCTGGAAATAGAAATACGATGAGCGGTTTCATGCTAAACTGAGGAAGGATGCTGTGCAGGTGGATAACCAGGGCAGCCAGCAAGGAGCACGAGAGGAACGAGGCGGTCTCTAATGGTAACTATACAGTCTCGTAGGGGTGATACAAGGCAACGGAGGGAAAGCAGAGACAGATACATTACACAGGCGCAACTCGGGGGCAGGGGAAGAAGGCGCTTGAAGAAACTGGCAAGCGGGCTGGACATGCAGGACTGCACGGCGACTGCAGCGCTGCTCACTCCGGGGGGAACAACTGCGCGAAGTGCGGGGAAAGCGGGATCAGGAGTTGTCCCGGGGGGCTGCGGCGGCTCCGCGGGGACCCCGGGCTGAGCCCGCCCGGGGCAGGGGCGGGCGGGGGGGGCCGAGCCGGGGCAGGGCCAGGAGCTCCGGGCAGGGCTCCGGACTGGGCTCCGGGCAGGGTCCTACCTGCGCTGCGGCGGTGCCCGGTGATCACGGCCTCGCCGGTGAGCGGGTGCAGCCAGGTCGTGCTCTTCGCCTCCTCGCTGCGGGGACGGACACACGGACCGAGTCAGGCAGGCGCAGCCCCGCCGCCCCCTGCTCCCCCCCCCTCCCCTTCCCCGCACGCCCCTCCCGGCCCGGCCCCGCTCCCCTCCTGGCCGGCCCCGCGCTCACTTGATGAAGAAGACGCGGCCGCCCT
This sequence comes from Corvus moneduloides, assembly GCF_009650955.1. NCBI lineage: Eukaryota > Metazoa > Chordata > Aves > Passeriformes > Corvidae > Corvus > Corvus moneduloides. Next base: position 2,673,872 of record NC_045479.1, read on the forward strand.
GGCTGATCCCGTAACTCCAGCTGCCGGGCAGCGCCCGCAGCCGCTCCGCGCTCAGCTCCGCCATGGCCGAGGCGCCGCAGCCGGGGAGAGCCGAGGGGAGCGCGGGCGGGGGGGCGGCGCGGGCACGAGCAGCGAGCGCGTCCCCGCCGCCGCCGCCAACACCTTGGGGAGGGGAGGGCGCAGCGCCCGCCCCGCCCCGCCCCGCCCGCCGCCGCGGGGGCGCGCTGGCCGCGGGGGCGCGCCCGGCCGGGCGGGGGCGGGTTCCGGCGGGCGGGGAGGGAGCCGCGGGGATGGAGGGAGCGCCGGGAGGCGGCCGGGGCCGTCCCGCGGGGACGGAGGGCGGGATCCGGTGTGCGGAGGCGCCGGCTGGCAGCGGCCGTGCCGGGGGAAGGGAGGGACGGAGGGCGGGAGCCGCGCCCGGCCGGTCCGCGGCTGCGAGCCGAGCGCACGGCGCCTCATCCCCGGCCCCGCTTGTTCGCGCACCAGCGCTCGAACTCCACAATCCCCGGCTCCACCGCTGGCAGCCTCTCATCGGGTCCTTAAGGACAAAGGAAATTGAAAGTTTTGTCCTATTTCCTCCCCGGGTGAACGCGATCTTCTCACACCCTCCGCTTCAGGCTTTTCTGAAATTTCTTACGTAAAGGCTTAGTCCTCAAAGTATAAAGAGATGACTTATTTTTCCTTCGTGCAAACCGTGCTGTCTGTGCTTTGTGCCCGTCTTCCAAAAGAGGTCTGGGATATGGCATGGATCCGTGTTTTCAGTGTTTCAGGGAGGTGGCAGTAATTCAGGTAAAATCCACAGCTGCAGAAATGAATCTCTGTGCCTGTGTGTAGACTTTAATTCACATGAATAATCTGATTGCATGTGCGTTTATGCATAGCCATACACCCCTTCGATTTAAGTTATACATGACAAATGTAAATTACTAAAACCGTGCTGTGGCCGTGATATTTCTAAGAGAACCTTGCTTTGCAAAGCCACTTTCTGAATAAGCACTAAAGCTGGGAAGTCTCGCAGCATTCCTGTGCCCACAAAACATTGGTAATTCACAGCTGGCAGTATTTTGCACAGGCAGCTTTGTCCTGTCTCCCATCCTTAACACCTTAGGAAAAATACAATTGGACAGACGAGCTGTTGTGTGGTTTGGTCCCCATCATGCCATGTGGCCAAAACTTTAAATCCCTGTTGTCCCACACAAGATATTCCAGACATGAAGAGCAGTGAATGTGAGAAGATCTGGAGTTACCTTTAAGTAACTGGATACAAGGTAAGAATTCCCCCCTGTCCAGCAATACCCTTCATTTCCACTCAGCGCTGACAGCACCTGAGATTTATAGACTAGCAGAGGAACGATACGCTGGGGAAAACACAAGCTATTCTATAAACAGTTCCCTTCTCTCCTAAGAGCAAGAGCCCTTAGATGATGAGTAAAGTGAGTAATGGCTCTTCCTGTGAAGGGCTGTGGAAAGCTGCCTGGCAGCAAGCAGCAAGGGGGAAATCATGTGCGTTTTGGGCTCCTGAGGTGGTAGAGGTCATGTCCTAATATTTCCCCACGCAGCCTAAGTAAAACATAGAGCAAGTGCTCTTAATCCCTAGAACAGTGGATACCTTCCACTGCAGAATCAATTCTTTTCCCTAGCAGAGAATTGCATGCAGCACAGCTAGACTTATATTGGCCTAGATCCATAAATTAGGTATTTAGGTAGAATTTAGGTGCATAAATGCTGCCCAATCCCAGCATGTGCTTTGCCAAATGGCTTCCTTAGGCAACTAACTTCTGCCAGCCCCTTTGCAGCCTCTTTCTGCTTTGCATGCACTTAGAATTGCTGCCATCTTGGTAAAACCAGGACCATGGTACTTAACATATGCCCAAACATTTCTGAATTCTCAGGCAAGGCATTATTGCCCCAAATGCCACAGAGACTGGATAAATTGTCCGTGTTCAGGCCACACCTAAGAAGGAGTTACAAGTTTCATTTCTGAATAACTCACAGCAAACAGGTTGGCTGGCAGCAGAGTCATCACCACGAGCACTGCAGGGAACATGTTCAGCCTCAAGGATGAAGGGCATTCAAAACCATGCCACTCTCTTCCCAGGAAAATGCTTTTGCTCCAAGCTACAAGCTGTTCTGAAGCTGAGGTTATTCTATGAGGATACTGAAGGTGCTCCTCCTCCCCCTTTGAAGTCACATTATTTTGCAAATATAATTATTGTGCTATAGGGTGGTGGCATGATTTGCTGGTCTCATGAATAGGAAGCTCAGCCAAGGAGTGATGGAAGACCTTGGTTCTACTTCACCCAGGGACATTCGGTTCAGGGACTCAAGTATTTTATGTTAAGTATCCATCAAATAAAATGTATGTGCACATGCTAATCCTGCCAGGTGCTCTGCACCCTGAACTCCCAGTGATTTCTGGGAGCCCGAAGTTTTACCATTTTGTGGAACAAAGGGCACGAGGGAACCACATCTGCATCATTTGTGCAGGCTGGTGCTGGCAGTTTTTCTTTCTGAAGGCTGCTGTAGGTTCCACAGTTAAAACTTTTGCTTCACAGTTAGTCTAAAATTTTGATCAAAACAAATCACACGTGGAGTTTGTTGCAAAGTTCAGTAATGGTATGTATTTTCTACAGTCAGAAAAGTACCTGAATGCTCTTAAAAGAGGAACTCAGGAACAACATTTAAAAAAAAAACAAACACATGTATCACTAAGGGGAGTAAAACTCTTCTTTGAAAGCAGTTTGTATCACCATAAAGACTGCATGCATAATTCAAGACACTACATATTGTACCTTTCACATCATTCTTTTTTACTATAGAAATGAACTAATGATTCCAAATGTGAAACTGGTCAGTGTGATTTATAAAACTCAGAGAAATCCATCAGAATGCTGCCATCTGGCCAATGACTTTTTTTTTTTCTCCCAGAAGAGTTGAAGGCAGACTGTTGAAGTGGTGACCACCATTGCCACAGCTGTTCTCTGCTCTCTGCCTGTATGGCCGTATTAATCTGCTGCTCCTGTCACCGATGGGAAGCAGATAGAGGATGTGGAGCAAGCTGTTAATCTGTGAGACACAGCCCTCCCATCTGTACACTGGCCCCCCACCACTGGGAGTTTGGGATGAAGCAAAAACCCAGCTCCACTGAGATTTTTCCCATGTTTCTCCATAGCTTCTCCAAGCTTCTTTCCTTCCTCTTTCACCTCCATATGACAGTAGCTTTCCTAGCAGCTCCCTCAGGGTCAGGGAGTACTAAGGGAGCAGTGAGACTATTGATGTTTTAAGAAAATCGTTTTGGCTCAATAATGTATTCATAATCAAAATACTTAAAATTCCTGGGGCAAAGGAGCCCTGCCCACAGAACAATGAATCCCTTTAAATGGGATTAATTAAAAACAGCGTTGGGAGAACATTCATTGAATAAGACTCAGAGAATTCCATCCACACCTCTCCCAACAGGTATGAGGTGACAACAAACATGATGAGCTGAATAAAATGAGCTAGACATAAGCACAGCACCCAACAAAGCCTCTGAAGCAGGGAGTGGACTGCAGTCATAGAATCACAGGACATCCTGAATTGGAAAGGACCCACAAGGTCCAACTCCTGGCCCTGCACAGAGTCACACCATGTGCCTGAGAGAGTTTTCCAAACCCTTCTTCAACTCTGTCAGGCTTGGGGCCGTGACCACCCCCCTGGGGAGCCTGTTCCAGTGCCCAGACACCCTCTGGGTGGAAAACCTTTTCCTGATATCCAACCTAACCCTCCCCTGACACAACTTCAGGTCACTACCTCGGGTCCTGCCACTGGTCGTGAGAGTGATCAGCGCCTGCCCCTGCTCTGCCCCTCACAAGGAAGCTGTAACTGCACTGAGGTGTCCCCTCAGTCTCCTCCGGGCTGAGCAAACCAAGTGCCCTCAGCTGCTCCTCACACAGCTTCCCCTCAAGGCCCCTAGCCATCCTCATGGCCTCCTTTGGACACTTTTTAACAGCTTTACATATATATATATTTTTTTTTTTTTTTAATTGTGGCACACAAAACACCTCCAGCACTCGAGGCGAGGCCGCCCCAGCCCCGAGCAGAGCGGGACAGTCCCTCCCTTGCCCAGCTGGCAATGCTGTTCCTGATGCCCCCCAGGACAGGGATGTCCCTCCTGGCTGCCAGGGCACTGCTGCCTCATGTTGCCTCATGTCCAGCTTGCCCTCAACCAGGACCTCCAGGTCCCTTTCCAAGGCACTCTCTCTTTCAGTCCCCAGTCTGTCCCTACAGCCAGGGCTGCCCCATTCCAGGTGCAAACACTTCACATAAAGCCTCTCCACAGACCTGTGTTCATCACGGTTGAGTCTGTGTGTTCTGTCAACATGAATCAAATTGAATGAGGTATTTCATGGAGTCTGTGACTTCACATTTTTTATGTTGTTTAACTAGCAGGACAATATAAGCCTTTAAATGCAAGGAGACACCATTGCTAGAGGTGCAGTTTTTTATTACAGATTCTCATGAGGGAGCTACTTCTGAAGGGTGGGTTCCTTTTTATCCCATCCCTAAATGTTACTTTTTCTTGCCTTTGTACCCAATACTGCAGTCCACGGTGAATTACATTAATTTGCTAATCTGATAGAAAATAAATCACAAATCCTCTCAAATAATTAGTTTCCTATCAGATCAATAAGCTGAACTAACGTGTCCTGAGGTCACTTGATAACTAGATCCAACACATGGGGTGAGAAAAGGAGAACCACTCCTTTAGGCTACATTCCTCAATGATGGGGAGGGGGGAAAAATCAACAAATCCGCTAATTGACGTTCTCTGGAGTCAGGATATCTCTATGCAGATGAAAGAAGCAATTAGCCTAGGTCAGAGGAAATAAGAAAGAGGAAAAAAGCTGTTGAACACAGCCTCTGCAGACAGCTCTGTTGGTAGAATGGAGCCTCTCTTTTGCTCCAAATGAAGAGCCTGACAACTGTCCAGGGCTCCTGTCCGATATCTCTTGAGGCTGGAAGTGTTTTTAGGGGTCATTGGTACAAGTGGCACAGGAGTCCTCTTCTGGGTTAGTGGAAAGTATCAGTGTTACTGAACAGGCATTGGGTCATTAGCCTGCCTGCCATCAGCACCAGATATCCTCACACACTGTGAGATACACAACCAAAGCCTGGCAGTAGAAACAAAGTGGTATCTTACAGCTTGATAAGTTTTGCAATCTGTGCTTGACAGGAAAAGCAGTTGTTCTCATTTCAAAACTATTTTTTCATCTGCAATTAGTGATTTCCAGGCCTAGCCGTGCTGTGTAGAATTTTTGTTTCCTTCAGGGCAGTGAATCCTAATATGAGGCTGATTTCTTTTAAAGATCCAGTCAGACTAATACAAAACAAACTCCAAAGCCGAAGTGTGAGGTTTGCCTTTCCCTGGCAGGCAACACCAGAAAAGCAAAAGGGCTTATTATTCTCCAAACCAGCATCATCTTGCCAGAATCATCTTGTCCATTCAGTGCAATTTTGAACAGAGAATACTTCTTTGTTGCAAGCCTCTTTTCAGAGACTCATTTGCTGTATGGTCCATGCCATGTATACCATGATGAGGTAACACGATGAGTCTTCCAGCCTGAAATGATGGATGCCATATTTGGGACCTTCAGGTTTCTTTTACTGATCCTATAATATTCAATGTCTCAAAAAAGATTGAAGAGGCTACTTTTCAAGATGGAGAGCTACTTTTCCGGAACCTTCTTTTCTTCCTTCTCACACCATTTCACAGCCTTCTTGCTTAGGAAGCCCTCAAGGCTACCATAACAATGGTTGCCTGTGACTCTCACACAATGTTAAAAATGGCATTTTAAAATCATGTTTGTTGCCAGGATTAGTTTAAAATAGTATTAAGAAGGAAAGAATTTGTGAGGGAAATACAGTGCTCTCAATATCACGCTTTTCCTCTCACTGGCCATTGCTAGCCACATTTGACTTAAGCCAGGGGATTTCATCTTTCAAATAACCCTCTCATTTGAATCATCTAGAAGAAAATCATATACAGTGCAACACAAATAAATTCTCTGTCTTTCAGCTGGCTTCTCTGTTTCACAGATCTCTTCAGTATCTGGTAGACTTCAGCATCTGCTTTTCTTCACACTGTTATCTTCGCTGCTGCTGTCCAGTTGCATGAAAACCTGCTCTGTTTCAAACTGTAGGAGATGGAGAAGCTTTCTCTGTTCTGGAAGAAGCAGAAGATGACCTGAGTTTCTCCTGAGAATTGCCTTTGTTTTTCCAGTAATTGCTTGACCAAGTAAGAATGAGCTTCATGTGGAATATCTGGAAGAGCTTCACCTGTGGTTTGCATTATGTGAGATATACGGGGCCCTGTGGCTGAAAGGGCTTTATTTATGTGGTCTTTTATGTGGTCTTTTCTCATGCCTGTTGTCATGTGCATTCATTCTCCCCCCCTTTTTTTTTTCAGTGGGGCTGTAAGAATTTGCATTATGTTTGTATTTAATACCAACTGTGTAATGAATTTTAAGCTATTCCCACTAAACTTTCAGCAACTGACAGTCTTTTTCCAGAGTAAGGTGAAATAATACTGTGTTTCACCCGGGAGATTTTTGTAGACACCCTTGTTGCAATCTGGATGACATTTTCCATAAAACCATTATGTTGTGGATACCTTGGCCATGAAGTGCTTTAAGTGGTACTATTTTTGCAAGACATTAACATCTTAATCAAATCATGGGCCATTTTCTGTAATTACCACAATTAGTGAAATGCGTGTGTCAGTCTTTATGGACTAGACATAAGATTGTCAGTGTTGCAGTGATATTCTTTAATGGTGTTACAGCAGAACAACAAGAAAAGTAATCTATTTTTAGCCTGTAATTTTCCCAGCAGCATAAGCAAATCCAAGCCATATCTTAACTTGTTGATCTAAAATTTCCTTGGCTATATTTAGATATGGGCTGGTATCTGTTTCAAGGCTTGTTTTGTTGTTAACAGTGCTCACCTTTTATCATCTTAGCAGGTTCTTTGTGGCCTGGTCTATTTACTAGAAATTCTGTTCTTATTTTGTTGTACTTTTGTGTACTTCAGCTTTTCTGTGCACATCTCTTTCATTTTCTCTTCATGAACTGCTGTTCTTCCATAGTTTCAGCTCTCCTCATGGGAGGTAAGACAGAGTTTGGTTCTTTCACGTTTGTTTCCTTTACATCTGATTTACATTTTACTCACAGTAAGAATATTTTGTTCACTGCATGACATGAGTTTTACCTACTCATGCTGAATAGTTATTTAACTGAAAAAAAGTTACTGAAACTTGGCTTGCAAAATTGTGTCCAGCTCAAACTCACTGTATTTCAGGTACTGGGGTTGGATTTTCCTGGCAGAAGGAAGGTGTCTTCCAAGGCCTCTTTTACAACAGCAGTGGGCTAGTCAATATAGTCAATATAGTTAATACAGACTATGGAGCAGTTCTTATTCTGATGTAGGGACCTACATCCACTCACTTGAATCACACCTGCTGAGCTGTTCTGGCTACATTTACTCTGTTAACAATGATGGGATTCCTTCCCAGGCAGAAGGAGAGACCTTTATTGTAAACTGCTGTAGTCAGAGGAGACAAATCCCACCTGAAACACAGCTGCCATTTGGACAGTTCCCACAAAGAACCTCCCATATAGAGTAGTTCTTTTAGAGCTAATTGTAGTCACTCATGGGAAGCTTTTACAAGATGTTTTTATTCTTATGAATTTAACTGTGCATTTTCTTCCAAGCAGTGTCTTCCATTGCTTCATGAAACTTCACTCTGGTTGATTGCATTTTTTAGACTTCACCTCTGACTATTCAGACCTGTTCTGCTTCTTCATTTTGTGATGAGGTTCTGTAACATCAGCTGGTTTCATTTTCAAAACTTGTAGTCAGATCTAGCTCTGTTCTGCAGCCAATTCTCACAGTCTTTAGTAAGCTAAAGCTGTGTACTTCTCGCAACCTTTTTCTGAGGGTCTCTTGATCCCTACAGTATCCTGATCTCAGATCTGATTTTGAAAATTACATGCTCAATGGTACTTTCAAACATTGTAAGTATCTTGAAAGATTTCCTTTTGGTTTCAGTTATACAGTGGCCATGTCTCAAATATTTCAGTCTTTCCAAGAGCACAATATTTTCTCAAATCTCTATAGCACAAGATTTCTCATTTGCAATCTGGTGCTTCTGATCCTGCAGTACTCAGAGTTACCTTAATTCATCTTCCTTTTCATCAGCCCTGTCTCATTTTTAAAGAAAAACTGTGTTATTTGATTGAACCTACTTCAACCATATCCTCCATTTCAGGAGAATTTAAGATGCTTTGAACTTTTTTAGTTTTTACTCCGTGGTGTTCTCCCCTTACCACTCCCTTTGGTCTTTTTTTCTCCATACCATCTTTTGTTTGTACTCTGCTGCATGTTAAGTTGCATTAAAGAAAATGCCAGATTAGTGATAAAAAAGGCATCACTCCTACGAAAAAAAAGGGCACGTGCATATATATGTATAGAAGTAATAAAGATACAAGAGAGGAAGGAATTTGTGAAGGAGAAACTAAAAATGTTCCACTGAGCTGGTTTCTGTCACCAAGTATCCCTGACAGCAGTTGCTGAACTGGGGAGTGTTCCAGCCTCTAAGGCAATGGGTCACTTTGTTGTAGCCAGAAAGCCACGGTCATTTGTCTTGCTGGAATCTCAGCTGCTCATCTGGACTTGCTTTTATGCTTGTATAGTTCCACCATACTCTATGTAATATTCTCACATCCTATTGTCATTCAAATGGTTTCCAACCTTCGTTTTTATTTTTGTGGAGCTCTCTTCTCCAGGGGAGGCAGGAGCCCTGTGTGGCAGGATTGTATTAGCTGAAAACAAGGTTATCTTTCATTAAACACTTAGTGGTTCACACATCGCACACAGGCTGTAGCTCCCTGGTTAAATATTGCTGCTAATGCATCTCTTTTTTTCCCCAGCTATTTCCATTTGTCCCAGCTTGTAGCAAAGGTTAAGCCAGCTTGATTTGTAGTAGTTTCCTTTTATCCTTATACTTCTGGTTTTCTGAAATTATATTTTCTCTATTGAGGAATTTTCATCTTGAATTTTTTATACAGATTTCTGCATATGTAAAATAGCTTGTCTTTTCCAGTCTACATGATTGTATGATTTTCTGGTTCTATTTCCTTTCTGCCTTGTTGTTTTGCTGCTCCCACCAGCTTTTACTGTCTCATTTTGCCTCCCTTTCTCAACTTCCTTCTTTTCTTCCTCTGAAATGGCTGGTCCCCATTCTGCCTTGAACCCTACTTCCTCTTCGTTATCTTTGCCTTTCCCAGCATTCCCTTTTAACTCAGCCACTCTCTTCCTCCATTTATGCTCCTGCTCCTTTGCCAGAGGACAGAAACAGGTAGAAGCTGTGACAGCATGACCTGTCCCCTGCACCTGGTTTTCCCTGTAGGCTACATCTTCTCTCCAAGGCTGGCTGTGCACCTGTCCTCTCTTGTGATAATTTCTGCAAAACTCTGCTCCTCCAGCTGGTCCCCAGAGGACCCAGATTCGTGCTGTGAATAACGAGGCTTCCCTCCCTCCAGTCTGTTCTGACTATCACTTCTTTTTTTTTCTCCCTGCCCACTCATTTTCTATGTTTAATGTCCATGTGACACCATTCTTCTCTCTCTTGTACTCAGCCTTCTGTTACAACTGGCTCCTGGCTTTCCATTTTGCTTCCCAGAGCTGATGCATTCATTTTCTGCACTGGAATTTGTGCTCCTCTGCAAGTCTAGATCAGCTGCTTTATTTCTCCAAATAAGCCCTGGTTGCTTTGCTTTCTTCATGACATTTCAGCATGCTCGTGTTAATTCCATCAACAAAGCTACTGAGAACATTAAACATGTAACTTTTTAATGTTTCAGGTTTTAGAGAGGTTAAGAAGGCATGTGTCAGACTTGCAAGTTGAAGATGTTAACTTCTCCAAGCTTTGCCATTATTCCTAAAACATCATCAAAGAGGAAAATGGATACTATCGTCATACTAGGAAGAGTATAAGAAAATCTCAGTGAGATCAGGCTGCTGGGAAAAGCTTGAAAGAAAAACAGGAGCACTCTGAAACAGAAAGAAATTAAGTAATCCTGAATCTTTGGAAATGACAGTAAAAGAAAACCAGAATTCCTCAGCAAGAGCAGGGGGAAGGGCTTTTAAATAGAGCCTATAACAAAGACAACTGCAGAGGGGATTGCAAAAGCTCTGAAAAATGAAGCAACCCTGCTCAATAGAAAACAGGAGTGAGCAGCAGCACGCCAGAGGCCCAAAGGCTGCTGGTGCTTCACAACAAGCTGCAGCAGAGGAGCTCCCTGCCACATAGCTGCCCTGCTAGAGGAGTGCAAACCCTCCTGGGTGTGTTCACCTGTGCAAAGGAGCCACAGGACTTATCAGATAAATGCCCAAATGTGTGTGGTAGGAGGTGGGACAATGCAATTGTTGTCATCTGTGTGTCCCTTTATTAATGTGAAGAAAGGAGAGGATTTGCAAAGAAAAGGATATGCTTGATTTCTGCTTGATGAGAGGCAGAGTCTGTGTCTAGCACCACTTACAAAGATTGCCTGTTGCAACAGAAAAACAAGCAGAAGAAAGGATGTTTTTTAACAAGAGTTGTTCAGTGCTGTTTATGTGATTGTGAAAGAAAATGTTTTATCCAGCTATCCCAGGGAACAATTTCTTCTATGTTGTTGACCACTAGTGAAAAGATCATGTAAACCAGCAGCACTGTTTATACGACCAGCAGAAGAGACAACATTTCCAGTAATGCTATGAGGTTAAAAAAAAAAGGGAAAGAAATGAGAAAGTCAGATTTCCAGTGTAATAATAATTGCAGTGCAATGGAAATGGTCACAGCAGAACACCTTTATGAAAGAGAAGGTAATAATAAACTGTAGAAGAGGCTGAGGTTATAGGCTGCATCCAGCACACATGACAAGAAGAAAGGAAGAAAGGAAGAAAGAAAGAAAGAGAAAGAGAGAAAGAAAGAGAAAGAGAGAAAGAAAGAGAAAGAGAGAGAGAAAGAGAAAGAGAGAAAGAAAGAGAAAGAGAGAAAGAGAGAAAGAGAGAAAGAAAGAAAGAAAGAGAAAGAAAGAAAGAAAGAAAGAAAGAAAGAGAAAGAAAGAAAGAAAGAAAGAAAGAAAGAAAGAAAGAAAGAAAGAAAGAAAGAAAGAAAGAAAGAAAGAAAGAAAAAGACAACAGTGTGTAACCACATTGGAGAGAAATGCTAAAAAATAGCTAAAAATATAGCTAAAAGTCCTATAAACTGCCCAAAGGGGACTGAGATCAGGAGATACTTCCATTTTCCCACAGAAGACAACATAATGGGGTAGTCATCACCATATTGCAGTAAAGATAAGTCCTGAATGGCTGAAAACTCAAATTGGTTCTGGAATGGTTGTGCCAAAAGGATGCAAATGTGTCAGTCATATGTCTGAAAAGGCTGTATTCACCCAGTAAATACAAACCTATGTTCACCCAGTAAAGCTATGCTAGATGTTGATTGGCAGCTCCTAGGGAACTGCTAAAACCACAATACCGAAGAAAAAATAAAAGTGGAAAAAAGATGAAATTGGGTTTGGAGCAGTTGTCACTGGAAAAAAAAAACCAATAACCTACCAACCAACCAACAACGACAAAAGAAAAATAAAGCTAAAAAACCACCAACCCTCAAAACAAACAAACAAAAAAACCCCAAACCAACCTAAAATACCCAAGCCAAGCTTGTTAGTTGCAGACCTGAAAGAGACCTGATTCAGTTTTGGACATGTGCTATATTACTATACTGCATATACAAGTTGTTATAGCCAGTTCCTAGGGAAACTAGAGAAAGGAAAGAAAACATTCCAAGAAAAATATGATAAATTATCAGCTACTTTCCCTGTGATTGCCAGAAATGAAAGAGTTAGATGTAGAAGGAGAGCTTGCTTACGCTGGGGATAGAGGGGGATCCATAAATAAGTGGTTTTCACAGGTATACCCAGGATTGGAAAAAAAGGAACAAAATAAGATTGAGATAGTTTGGTGCTTCCTTTGGTGTCACTGTTCTTCATTGCTTTTCTCTATCAAGGCACTGTAGTTCTTTGCAAGACAGAAAATATTGGATAAGTACTTCTTAAGTAAAACCCTAGTTCCTTCCATAGACATCACAGAACTTAACACAGGTATGTTTTTGGAATGACACTTGCTTCATTCAGCCTGTCATGTATTTGTCAGGTAATTTGTTATCCAAAGGCAAAACCCTATTGGAAAAAAGTGACATGATAAACTAATGGCAAATGCTTTCCTGCAAAAGCATCAATGCTGACTACTGCCCTGGTGTTTACAGTCACATCCCTTCAACATTTCTTCAGGGCTCTGGTAGTCTTCAGAAAGAATCAGCCTTATGGGGACCAGGCTACCAGCATAATATCTGACTGGTAAAGCTGACAGAGAACAAAAAGCTGAACAAAATGTATACCACATGTAGGTCTAACAAGACAACCTTGCCTTGCTTAGAAGGAAACGTAAAACTAGAAAACCTGAAGTGTAAATGAGAAGTGTGTCAATCCTTAAGGTGCATAACTTATAAGCAGAATCATAAGAATTACTTCTTTTTAAATTTTATTTTGTTGATTTGTAACAGATTCTCTATGTGCCAAAATCTGTAATCTTACATTATTTGCATAATTTGTTCACCAAAAAGATCTATTCACTATGCAACTGAAGAAAACAGGGCGTCTTTGTAACATTTAACAACTGTGTTTAAGAAGTAACAGCAAATGAAGAGGAAAACCAGAAGCCTGTCACGTATTTCAAGCACTGCAAACACACAAACAAACCCAACCCAGCATTATGTCCCAGTGGAAATGAAACTCTTGCTAATGGCACAAACTTTTGAACAGCTTGCTGAGTATTTGGTATGGTTTGTTTCTGTTGTAAAAAAAAAGACTCTCAATGCATTTAGTGGCACGGTGGAATCCACAATTATTAAACAAATTTTTGCCCAGAATACCAATGCTGTTACTGCAACCTGGCAACTTTCTTTTCGAGCCGAGCACTTCCCAGGGAGCCCAGGCACAGGGACACGTGTTTTGTCAAGAGCTCCAGTTACGCAATAACACAACAGGAAAGAGCTTAAATCACAGAAAAAAAAGCCCAGCAAACAAAACCCGAGGCCTTTGCTGACCTTACGGCAACAGCAGTTTCAGCACCAGCAGGCTGACTGAAACCAGTTAGGGATGCGTGGCTGGCAGCTCGCACAAAGCTGGGTGGAGCTGGGGGAATGAGCCTCTGCCAGGTTGGCTCTCGTCTTGGCAATGAGCTCCCTCTCACTGACAAAGTGTTCCTGAAAGAAAAGCACATTTTTACAATCTCGGTGCTTTTGAAAGTAAGTGCTTTATGATTTCCACAAGGGATGCAGATATAAACAAACGGAGGACAAAATACAGCAGCCAGGTGGACGGCCTTGACCACACAGACAGAGTCAGACTCCATCACACAGCTATAAAATACAAAGCTAAAGACAAAAAACAACCTCTTTTCCCACCCTGCAGAGTCACTTAATGGATTTCAGCAGTGAGTAGGCCACAAAGCTGTTTTTCTGAAATGGAAATATTGTAGTTATTTCCTTCTCTAAATATACAGAGCAGGCAATAATGCTGAAAGACTCATCCATAAAGAAATTGAAATCAATATTGCAATACATGATATTCGTGAAGCCCTGATTTGGCTAAACGCTCTTAATTTCCAGTGCGGCATTTGTGCTGCTGGCAGGATGCTGCCCAGCAGTGATTTATCAGCAAGGAAAATAGATATCTGAAGCTGGGCTCCTATGTCCATACCTAGTTACCAAAATAAATTGCCTGATTTTCAAGCTTGCCAGGAACCAGAAGGTCCCAGGAGCACACGTGTGATAGAGAACAATTACACAGCAGATCAAAGCTAAAGCTGACTAACCACGGTCCCCTAAATTATAAGGGAAACTGAGCCTTTGCTGCCAGTTGGAACATATTTTATTTCTTGTTGCTTTTCAGTTCCAGGTCTCCAGTCTCCAGGTCTCCAGTGATCCACTGAGAAAGCTAACTCCAGAATCGCCTGTTGGTGACCAAATTTGACAAAGAGCAGACCAGATCAGGGATTTTTCACCTGACATTTTAGGTCAATCTTCTAAAGCTGTGCCAAATCACTTACGTGTCCAAATATCTTCTAACCCAGAATTTAAATCACTGTCTCTGGATGTCTAACACAAGACAGTTTAAGAGACCTTAAACTCATTTAGGTCAGCTTTCTGTGGAAAAAAGCAAAGCATTTTGATATTCATGAATTATGTCTAATGTTTCCTGCTTGATGCAGGCATAAAATTAAAGGTCTGTCTTCAGAATTAAAATTAAAGGTCTGTCTGTCTGACTGATATTTCCAGAGCTGCATGTTATATTTTGTGGGGCCAAGTGACCAGAAGTGAAATCTACCTTGGGCAGATGCTATTGACCCTAATTGGGGCCACTCAGGCAGGAAGAAATGGCCCCAAAACACCACAATAAATCAGGATATTACAAATAATTTATTCACAAGTAAAGCCTCAGGCTCCTGTGGACTACAAACATTCATGTTTCAAGACATAAATGAGAAAAAAATGTGGCTAATAAATTCCCTCCTGTTGAAAAATAAGTTTTTCTGTGTGGCTGAAACAAATCCAGTTGGAAATGACTTACTGAACATGTAGAAAACAAACTCCAAATGCTTCATCTTTATCACACATCACCAGCTGCATAAATGGACCCAAATTCTAACCCTGTTGGGATTAGCAAGTATCCAGTGTCATTAGAGACTATGCATGTTGCTAGAATAAAAATAAATTCAGTAACATTTACCCCACTAGAACCAAAAGGCAATTTAGCCTCAGAATAAAAACCCCAGTGTTCTATGTTTATTCTGACATACTGGAAAAAAATTCTTTTGCCAGTTTCAGCTACATCTGATCCAGCATCGCTTTAACGTAGTGTTGGAAGCATGTGCAGCTTTTTAGAGCAAAGTGTGCTAGTTAAATAGAGTCATGGAAGATTATTCATAACAAAATTACACAGTGAATCTGTTTCAGTAGAAGAGCAAAAAAAAAAACCAGAAAAACCCTCTTTTTTGTTATATATTAAGCTTAGCTCTCCTCTTCCACTATAGTTTTTCATCATGACACGAGTGTGACTGATTTTAGGAGGAGCAGAAGTTAAAATGCTTGGTCTCAAATGCACCTACACTAACTTACAGTACACAGGGTAAGTGCAGTGCACTCATATTGCAGGAAAGTGGATTAGACCTGTAGATCCCGTAATACTGACTATATCTGGCATGAATCGACTACATTTTCAGTGTAATTTAGGGGTGAGGAGCATGCAAGGTTCCTTCAGTGACGGATCTGCTCTGGTAGAAGAACGACCTAGAATTTTTACATGTAAATGCATGTCGTTATTACCATAAGCTTATGACTTTTTTTGGGTGCTTCTCTTTAAATTTGCATATCTGTATTTAGGGCTCAGGCACAGTCTCACCCATCTACTTTCCCATTCCTTGCACACGGTGGACACGGTGAGGTTCCCAGCTCTTCCGGAATCATGACTCATATGGAAAAAAGTGTCCTTTTGGGAAGCTCTGCTTTGTTAGGTCTGGTGTGAGCCAGATTCTTCTGACCATTCCGGCTCAAATATGAGGTCACCTTTGCTGAAAGACTTCAGCTCTCTAATTCTCTGCCAACTCCTCATGAAGGAAGCTCATAGTTTCTCCAGGGAGCCTCAGCCACAGCCTTTGGCTTCTCTCTAATTCCTAGACTTGCAACTTTTGTTTTGTTTAGGGACTCTGCTGACATCCCCTTTCATTACCTTCTTCAGAGCAGTGTTCTTAAAGCTCATCAGTGCCCCAGTCCTTGTCCTCACAGACTGAGTGGATGCAGCTGAGCCCCATCTGAAGACCCTTCTCCCTGCCCTGGGCCTGTCACCTTTGGACTAATTCCACAACACCCATTCTCATCTCATTCAACTATTACAAAACTCTGTGGTCAAATCCTTCATCACGGGTCTGTATTCACTGATGCTCAGGTGATTACTCAAGAATGTTAGCATTTGTGTCTCACAGATTTGGGTGGGAAGCTTGCAGGCTGCCAGCAAAAGTCCTCAAATCCATTTGGCACATCTTTTTCCTCCTAGAAATCTGTGCTGAACAGTGTATTTAGGAAAATACACAATGAAACAACCACTTTGAATATAAAAGCTGATCTAGGAATTACCACTTGTTTTATTTTAATGAACAACTGATTTTTAAACACGGTGAAAATAGGCATTCCCAGTTTATTTCACATATGTGCAGCCCCAGCATTTGTTGTCCAAGTATCTGTGGGCAAGGGTCAAATATTCTTGAAAATGATCACTTATATTAAGGTTCTTAATTTTTTCACCTGAATTCTCATTTACTAGCATGCTGGATGGAGCTCTGAGCAACCTGGTCTAGTGGAAGGTGTCCCTGCCCATCCCCTCAGGGGATTGGGACTGAATGATCTTTAAGGTCCCTTACAACCCAGCCCATTCCGTGATTCCATTATTCTCTTTGTTAGACACAAATCCTTTCTCTGCTCTTGTGCCATCCAGTGTTTGTGCAAAAAAAAAAAAAAGAAAAAAAAAAAAGAAAAAGTTGCTTATGCATACATTTCTCTGTTTCCAGAAAATCCAAATGCTTAAATTAATTCTCACAAATGAGCTGAAGAACATTTATATTGATTTTAATATTAACTTAAAGAGGCCCAAACAAAAACTCCAGTGCTTACTGAGGAATAATTTAAGAGACCACAATTTATAAAACCACTATCAGAAATATAGAAACATACAGACAAGAACCCCAGCAACCTCACAGTATGATATTTTGATACAATAAGACAGCAGAGAGAGATGGGTCAGATTTTCCATTTCTTGTGCCCATAACTCATAATGATATTTGCTTCTTGGCAATGTTGCTTCACTGATATAGCCTGTAGCATATCAACAAGTGTACTTAAAGAAAGAAATCAGGATCAGTTAAGAAATGATTCATGAGCATGAGGAAAGGCTGCATTTGTAACAAACATTCAGCCATCTCTTCATGTTTGCTGTTCTCACCTCCTGCTTACCAAGTAGCTTCTGTTTGAGTTTGCAGCATTCCCTGTGGAAATGAAAGCACTGGTCCAGTCGCCAACCACACCTTTTTATTTTTAAATACATATATTTGTATCAGGTGACTAAGGCTTTTCTTTCCCAGTTAAACAAAATGTTTTCCTACATGATGACTACCCTGTATTTTTGCTTTCCCACTTTAAAGGTTCTGGGAGACAGCAAATTCTTATTTTACTGTGCAGCATAGCAGGTGGAGTCACTTAGAGTGATGATGTAGTGCTGACCTCCCTTTGCTACCTCTCAAAGTATAAGGGTTTCCCTCCACTGGGATTTTAAAGAAAGATAACCACCATGACATAATTATCCCCCTGTAAAAGCAGTGGAGAATAAGCTTGAAGTGTGAATTAATTTCTTACTCATCAGCAGGTGCGTAGAGCCTCTAAACCTTGTCGTGCACAGTTGCTGCTGAACACGTTGCACAAAGGAGCCACAGAAACTCGTACATCCCTCGTGGGGGAGTCTCGACTCCCCGAGCGTTTCCACAATGCCATCAGTGTCAGAGCTGAAGAGGAGGTGTCAGAAAACCAGATTTGAATTTTTTTGTAACCAAACCAGTGAGGGGAGGCACGTCCTAGACCGAGGAAAGAAGTGTGGCTGTGACTTGCTGAGAAGATCAGATCCTTGGAGTATATTAAGCCTATGACACAGTAACACTTTATTTCAGCAGCAGAAAGCACCCTCAAGTTATAATCTAATTAGAGACATTAAGATTCATTTGCATGTTATGGGGCATATTTTAGGGACAAGCTTCTTTGATCTTTACAAAGCAGCCGATAAATGGTTGTCCCTTACCGTATCTAAATCAGGTAACCTGAAGTTAATATGAACTGAGTTTCAGTGTGCCAGAATTTACATAGGGATGATTAACATTTCAAACGGAACAGAGCAAACATTAAATGCAGGCATGTTATGTGTCCATGACTGGCAGGAGGGTTGGGTTATTGCTGTCCTAGGAGATGAGTCCTAGGTGACTTTATCATCTTTCAGACAGGGTAGACAATACTCTGTTTTATTCAAGTACCCCAAAAATGGGTTATAAAAGGCATCGCATGCTGCATGTAAATACACGAGAGAAAGGGAGATGGAGAGAGATTTTGCTCCCTAATGGAGACTATTTCATTGAAATATGATCGTGGTTTTTTATTCAACTCTTTCCCTAGGTTAATATAATCAGGTAATTCTTCTAATCTGTATTCAGGACATTTGAGCCAGTAATAATTTAGGAATGAGAAAAAATATTCAGGTCTCACTTCACCTTTGCAGAGTCTGGAAATTGACTGCAGACTGTCGGCCCTAAACCTTCATGTTTTATCGGGGAACAAGTTACAATCATTCCTCTGGTTTAGTGCCCATGTTTATGTGAGTGAGATTATTAGAGATCATATATAACAGGGCAGCCTGTTTGTGACACTCTCTGAATCCCCAGTGAAAGTAAGAGGGGTGTGTGGAATGCAGCTCTCTCCTCTACAGCTGTATTTAGGAGGGGAGAAATTTCCCTTTTTCTATTTACCTTGCCGAACAGTAGGTTCTTTCCAGTAAGCTCTGCTTCTGTTTTGGCCAGTGCGGTGCTTTTCTTCTTTTCTGTTTCTATGCACCTCTGTTTTCCTCTGTACACTATCAGCAGTCTGGGGTCTCACTCTTGACACCTGGGTTGTTTTCATATAAGTTATTTATTTTAGGACTGTGCTGTCTGCCTGCTTCTGGGGGCATTGGCTGTCACTGCATCTCCAGTACGCCCAACAGGCTTTTCATATATGAGCCTGTTGCTGCAATAACATAGAAACTGTGCTGTGCTGCAGATACAGGTGCTTTGGAGTAAATATGGGCTCTGTCTCATATGGAAAACCCATCCCTAGCTGTCATTCACTGCTGCTCACATTTCGTACTTACATTCAGAGTGCTGGGTGAGACAGTGCAGAATAATGCCAGCATCTTTTCTCTTGCATGTTTACCTTCTTCAAAGAAGATTTAATATGTTCTTTGTATGTTGAGAAAGGCTCTGTGTATAAGCACATAAGGGACATGGGTAGAGAAACTACAAAAATAGAAAGAAGGGAAAGATTATAGTAGAAAATATAAGTAAAGTAAAATCTGCTCATAGAATTTTCTTCAGCACTATGTTATCCAGCATCTAAAGCCCAATGTCACTTACAATTGCTCTGTAGGATTATCATGGTTGAGACTTTGATGTTCTGCTGCACCAGTGGCCTTCTCTATTTTTATCCATAAGCAACAAGTCTTTTAAGCCTCCCCAGCTTTTTTGTATTCCTACTGCTATTAATAATGATGGACAAATTATATGGGCCATAACAACTGAAAGGCCAAATGTCTAGATCATGAAGAGGTGAAAACAAAGTCACTGCTGGCCTTATATTTTTGAGGGGGAATCTGCAAATTTAGATTGTGTTGCTTTGAAAAAATTTAGTTATTTATCTCAACTTGTTTGTGAAAACACAATAATAATTAATAATAACACTCTAGAAGTATTGCAAATATTAAGTGCTTTGGGAACTTCAAAGGACCAGCTTTAAGTAAAGGCACAAGACTGTTATTAACTATGACAAATACTGACTGTAGCACTAGGTGTGCATTCATACAATCATTCATTAATTTTGTTTGCACCCAGAGAACATACTGGGACAAAGCCGTGGGTCTCTATCCACGTTTTAACCTAAGTTTTAGTCAGATTAGCCCGAGGTAAAAAACCAAGATAAGCTAAATTTTCTAATAATGCTAACTGAATGATCCACGAGATGTTTCTCGGCTGTGCTGGCCTGATCATTACAAAGGTGGCCAGAAAAGGAAAGTAAGTAGTTTTCATTCTTTAATGAAAAGTAAGGAGGGTCTGAAATAACTTTTGTTTTATTTTTCTGCTGTACGTTTTACATCAGAAATTTACATTCATTTTACACTGCTAGACCAGTGAAAAAAAACAAGGTCTTCTTAATAAAAGGTCTGGAACCGAGGGCAAGGGTTTTCAGTTTACATGATACTGAAATATTTTTGCCAGATGAGGTGGTGGTTACCCCATCCCTGGAAACATGCAGGGTCAGGTGGAATGGGGCTCTGAGAACCTGATCGAGTTGAAGTTCCTACTCTTTGCAGGGGGGTTGGACCAGATGACCTTTAAAGGTCCCTTCCAACCCAAACTATTCAATGATAGCCTTGACTATTCCAGACTTTATGCTGTGTAAGTTATCCAAGGGAGCTCAAAATATACCTGACTGTCTGAGCGGCGACTCTCTTTGCAGGTAATGGGTTTCATCAGCCACAGCATTACTGTCGCTGTGTCCTGCGCTGCTTTCCCTCCTAGCTCCCAAAGGAGGAGGTCTGAGGCTGGCCCCTGGAGCACACACTCCTCTCCCCAGCTGGAGTACTTTCCCTGTGGGAGCACTGCCAGTTGGGGTGGGTTAGAGCAGCCCCTGGGCTTCGTGTCGTCCGCTTTCCCTTCACTGAACCGACTGCAAAAGCTGCCAGTGTGTGGTTCCATGTGGAGAATAGTGTGTGTGACAAGTGTGGGGGTGATCTTGGGTGATTTGTAATAGTTTGGAAAAGGCTGTCACTCGTGTGGCGTGTTTGTCTTATGAGCACAATAAATATTTCACTCTGAGAGGTCGGTCTAGTTAGCAGAATTACACATCTAGGCAGCAGCAAATTGTTTTTTTGTCTGAATACAAGAAGGGTCTTTGAGATACTGAGCCAGGCAAATAGGAAAAGGCACACCAGGGGGGAGCTGCAGCAGGAAGGTGCCATCAGGCTTGTTCCTGGAATGAGTGCTTGGGTCTCTAGAGCGTTATTTCAGTTAAAATAAGTAAAGATTATTCATTATAATAATGTGTTGATCAGTACGTGTGTGCCTGCATCACATTAGACATCCTCCAGTGTTGGCCTGAGTTTTGGGAGCCAAGAAGTGTGGTCCAATTGCACCTGTACAGACAGTCAAGTGGAGCATGGACATGAGCTGGGGCCCGTGCCTTCCATGGCAGGACGATAAAACATAACCTGCATCACTGTGTCCTCTCCCTGAGAACAAAGAAAGGTCCCCTGCTGAGAAAGGAGTGGATTTTCGAGGGGAAAGGTAAGGGCCTGTACAGAACTTTCAGGATAAGACTGGAAGAACAATGGGATTGTACCTGGGGAAAAGTGCATGGGTGTCCATAGCCTAAGAAAAGGTAGAAGGGAGCAGGGTAGAGCTGCTTGTTACCATGACAATAGGCAACAGAGTGTCTGTGTGAGGAACAAAAAGATTACAAGTCATCCAGGAAAGATTCCCATCAAACCCCTACATTTTCTGCAGCTTAATGAATGGAAATTTAACCTTTTATTTGAAAGATTGTCAACTTGTTGGAATCTTGCTTTCCCATCCCACCAGCAACTAATACATCCTGTAGCAACTACAAATTTTGTGTATTACAACATTTTTCACATCCATCTGAAGGCATGTTAGAATTCAGTGGTAGCTGTAAGAGTGATGTGAATGTGAGGAAGAACTTTTCCAGGAAAAAGAGTCTCTGTGTAGTTCAAAATTTTGCATTACCACTCTAGTGAATCCTAAATAAATCTATATTTTTAGCCTTGATGCTACAATGTGGCTGGTCCATTAATTCATTATTGCCTCTCACATATTCCACCCTTTGCCTAACTATGAAATGGTTGTAGAATACTGTCACCCTGAAGAGGTGACATTTTGCCTCCACTTTGCATTGTTATAGTAACAATTCCTGGTTAATAAAATTTAACAGCTTTTTCCACAGGAGCTGTTTTTGTGATCCTTCAGCTACCTCTGTTCTCATGGGGTGAAGAGAATGATATATCCAACACTGGGATGTTCTAAGGCCTCAAACGGTCTGCCAGATGCTTAATGAGAAATGTGAGCTCAGAGTCAAGCAAATGGTAGCAAAACCAGTGTGATGGGTTAAGCTTGATAAAGAGACCAGCTAATTAAAAAAATCTGAAGGGAACAAATCACTCTCAAAATATAATGTTTTAGTAGGTATTAATGCTCTATACTGTAAATTAATTGCTTATTCTGGTGTAGCAAGTAATTTTAGTTTGTGTTTGTCCTGCACCAGGTCTGTATGAACATTATGAAACAAATAAAGGGATGAAAATGCACTGATCTGGATGTAGAGACACACACAAACGAGCAGGTTCATCTGAGTGGCTTTATACAAATACCTAGGACAGCCTGTTTGGAATATTCATGCCGAGCTGTTTGTCATCTTCCCAAATATTCATTTAGGTTTTTTTAGGCTCTTAGAGGAGATATAATCAAATATTTGTGAAGCCTGCATGCAGCACTGCTGCTGGAATTGTGTTTTGGATTCTCTAACATGAGGGCAGAGCTCTGTGGGCTGCTGCTGTGCACTCTCTAACAGGCTCTGCGAAGCCTTCTAATTTGAAACACAGCTGTTATTTCCCCAAAGCCTGACACAGTGAGTGTTCACATTCTGATTTTCATTACTTTCATTTTCTGGGACTGAAAGCCCTTGGACTATGGGCTGCAGAAGTTTTGTTCTAATCAGACTTTTTTTTTTTTTTTTCCCTTCATTTTTTTGACTTTACTCAGCTACTGTTTACATCAGAAGCAAAAGAAAAGCATAAGGATTGTACTTTCAGTCAGGTCCCTTTTCCATCCATAGCATATCCAAGTCTGGATACTTTCTTTTCATACATGACATTATTCATAGGACATATTTGTTGATAACTGTTAGGAAGTTTCCTAGTAGTTTTAGAAAGACACTGTTTGGCCTCACTCACATTGGTTTTTTTTAATCACAGTAGGTATAGATAGCCCATTTCTTGAAGTTTAGACAAGGTTTTACTGTCATAAAAGTTGTAAATATATATTTTATTTCACAGTCCTCTGCTTGAACTGGATACAACAAAAGAATTACAACCTTACAGATTAGTATATATATTGTGTATAAAAACCTATAAAACTCCATGAATTATCATAAGAAAGAAGTAGTCATTCTGTTTTTCAAACATAAGAATCTTTAAGTGCCAGTAGGAGGCCTGTAAACTACATCTAAGGGGCAATTTCCACAGTGTAAAAATTGGCAAATGCAAAATTTGCCTAGAGATGCTAATAATTTATGAGTTATGATCCATGTAACATTTTGCAGCTGATTTTTCTGCACTAAAGTAAAGGCAGGTCTTTGTGCAAAAATGGCAGTGATTTTACAAAGCAGAAGTGGGCGTTATAAGCATTTTCAAACACTACCCTGTGTCTTGGAAGTTCAAAATGTGTCAGCAGGAAAACCAGCATTGTAGGAAATTCAGGATCCTGACACAGTCAAACACTAAGTGGGATCAGTTAATTTTTGGTTTAAGAACTTAGTGTGCTTTTAAACACTGGAAAATTTCAAGGTCACTGGTGGACCAGGAGTGTGAAACATGCCACGAAGCATAACTACCCCACAGTGCAGACAATGTCTTTCAGACTTAGGTGTTTAACTTCTTGAATGCCCCTTGAAATCCCTTTTCTGGTGTCTAGAGGAAGGAAACCACAGGGCTCAGGGGGTTTTAGTTCTGTTTCTAATGACATTCAGCAATGTCATCTCTGCTAGAGATCTTTAACACTCAGTTTATCTTATTGCAACAGGGCAATAATGAAACCTGCTTGCAAAATGAATATTTAATTTTAAGATAGCTAAGTCACTTTTATCCAAAGCATTCAAATATGTAAAACACTACTGCTTTGTGAGCTGCACAAATGTGCCCCACTGCTTGGGGAATGGCTGGCGCCTGTTGTAGTGCAACCCTGATTTAATGAGCTGTCCTTATAGTTCAAAATAGAAAATATAAAGAGTAATCAGCTGGGATCCTGATTACCTTTGCCCATGTTATAATAAGACCTTTGTGATAAAACAAAAAGTTCTGAACAATGCTGCCTGCATCATCATCACAAGCCAAGATTAAAATAGATGTTCTGTTATGTTTGGGAAAGTCTGGTGGCCTGATTTTCCAAAGCACTGTGTGTCGGAAAGCAACCTTGGCATTCAAGGTGCAAATGATAGAGAGACAAAAGAACTATTTACTTGGAAGGAGTAGTCAAATTGGAAAAAGTTAGAAAATTGACTTTTACAAAATGAGTTCATGGTCAATAACAACTTTAGCAGAAGAGAGACTAAATTTACTGGCATATATGGAATGAGTGATTTAATCTATCGCTGAATGACTGCCAGTGCTGGGGTGGAATGCAGCAGATGTTTTTCATGGAAACTTTAAACATAATTTTCCGATAGAAAGTGAGGCATAATATTGTCTCTAATAGAAATAGTAGGAAAAACTTTAGTGGCTCCAGTGACTACTGTCTTGCTCCTAGTGAAATCCTCTGCACCCTTTTTTCTCATTTCAACTTCAATCCTTTTTCTGCTGAAGAACCAGTATGCTTAGGAATAAAGTGAAATTATCATAGTAAGCAAAAGGAATTAATTCTGCACAGAAGGAACAGAATTAACTAGTCTGAGGTGAGTAAGCTTGTGTACTAAGCAAAGCCTACATATTTAGACCTTGTTACTCATCTCAGCTGCTACATAGATGGGAGAACAA
This sequence comes from Corvus moneduloides, assembly GCF_009650955.1. Classification (NCBI taxonomy): domain Eukaryota; kingdom Metazoa; phylum Chordata; class Aves; order Passeriformes; family Corvidae; genus Corvus; species Corvus moneduloides. The sequence goes on from NC_045479.1 coordinate 2,698,624, forward strand.
ACTCTTGAAAAAGCTACTCCACGATGGCAGCACCAGATATTGGAGGCAGTTTAGGTAATTATTAAATGAAAATGGTGACCTCTGATGTGGCTGTTCTCATCACTTCTGCAGAGCATGCCTTTGGTATATACACAAGATGGGCTCTGTCCCTGGGGCTGTGCAATGCCAACTCAAATCCTGCAAAATATTCCGTTTTTAACCTAGAAATGCCTATGTTAAGATGCACAATATGAGAATACAAAGGCTCTTGACCCATAAAGGTCTTGTTTTACCTGAAGTTTCCTAGGATTTGACAAGGAAAGAAATATTTAGCACCATGCAAATTTATCGGGAAAACATGTGGGCACAGGGACTCCACAGAAATACTTTCAGGAGTAAGTTTTAAGTTAACATTGATATTGCATGATTGCAAGAACCAGAAGAATGACGAACAACAGTCCGTTAATCCTGTTGGTAGTCTTATCAATTTGTTTGGGTAAGTATCTATTCAGGTTTTAAAAGTTAAATACATTCATGAGTTGATATGGATTATCCCAGAGTTCACGCTCTGGAGATTTAAGGGGAGTGTACTTCATTAGTCATAAAGAGAGAGAGAGGAACCATAAGCCAGCCTACAGCCCCCACAGTGTTGTTCGCTGTAGAGCTATTCCAACTCATTTAAAATGGCTCAGTGATGAGGTTTTCATGACTTCCTCTGGGAGATTATTCTACAGAATTGCAAATCTCAGAAATGGGAAGTGTAAATATTCCCTCAGTTAATTTAATTAAGCTCCTCTCCATTCTTGCCCTCTCACCACCTTGTAATTTCTCTCCTTTCTTACTTAGCATATTCCTCTAAAACGCTGTGCTTGAATGGCTGCTAATCTGACTGGGGATAGGGAGTAATCCTTCTTTCTCTGCTTTCCCCATGTTGGATTCACTGCTTGACTGGTGCTTGGAAGGAAGGGAGGAAGTCAGGCAGGGCTTGGGGAGGCCAGAGGAACGTGCACGAAGGGGCTGGCTCAGCCTGCACCACCCACAGAGGGATGTGGTGGAGTTTTGCATGGCTTCTTTCACCATGCTGAGCTCTCCAGTAGTTTGCCTGACTTTATCCCTGTAGCACTCCTTTAAGGAAGCAAAATAACCCCATTTTAAGATAATGGAAGTGGCATAAGATGTTGAGCAAGTGATAATGTGTCTCCGACACACCGTGCAGTACCAAGCTGAGATGCTTGAGATGCTTCTATCAGATCAGGTGGGGTGCCCGAAGCAGCATCTGCTGGTGTGCTCTGCACAGAATAATTTGCCCTGTAAAGAAGCTAACTTGGGTCTGTTTCCACTGCACTAAGGAGTGTAGGCATGGTGTTTGTGACAGATGTTAAATGAGCTCAGCTCTTGTTAGGCAGCTAAGAAAGGAAAGACTAAGGGGGTCTGGTGGAGTCCTGGTGAGAAAGCTGCTGACTGGCGTGAAAATCACAAAAGATGATAGTGATGCAGGACCTTTCTTGTCAAAAGCCAGGGATAATGTCACCTTAGCTCTGTAAACTTAGAATAGAAACTGGTGAGTATTAAAGCTAAAGTTTACATAGCAATAATGTCTGGTTCTGTTGCTTGGCTACTTATTGGGCTGGTAATTTTCTGCTTTTTTATATTTGATAAGCTACAATCTCCTGCTTTGTAATAACTGAAGTCAGATCACCTCCTTGATCCAGTAGAGCTATTGAAATTTTACTCCACTGAAAGTCAGTCATCATATTTTAGAAGGAATTAGAGCTTACATGCTCTGTCCACATATGAACAGGAAGGAATACAAACTTATAGGAATGCACGAAGGGATTCAACCCTCTCTCTCTCTCTGTGTAGTCAGAGCAGTCAAGATAAATAGATGTCAAATATCTTTTGTCGTAAATACCTTTCTTCTTTTTTAAATTTTTTTTAAAAATTTTTTAAAATAAATGCTCTTTTGCACTTCCTGACTTCCTGTTTATGGCTAAAATCCAATTCAGAGTATCAGTATATCTGATGGTTTGAACAGGAATGATTTACTTTATTAAAAAAACCAAACCAAATCAGCCAAATGATGAAGGTTGCTATAGGTAAGTCAGCAGAGTTACATCAATGTTAAGCAATTATAAATGAAAGAACCAAACTCTAAGTAGTCTGTAGGATTTGACCTTTAATGCACAGCTATTAAAGCACAGCTGTTTATACTTCAACTCCACTCTTTGTACTTCTCAAATCTCCTCTGATGTCTGTTGCCCCAGTTCCTGTTCCGACTTGGCACTAACGTGTTCAAAACTTAATGTCTGCCCAAAGACCTTCTCTATCCACAAATGCTTTTTTCCCTTTTTGCCCTCTATTTATTAACTTTCTTTTAAATTTACTAGATGTCAGAAGCTTGTCAAACATTCTCCTTTCAGTTCTTTACTACCTTCAGACCTCTTCCCCTCCGTCTTTAAAATCCTACTGTTCTTCTCTGCCTGTCTCCTGCTGGCACTGGTACATGTGCTCAGTAACTTAGGGGGAGGCAGTTTCTGCTTCTTCAAGTTCAGTAAATGGATCAGCTCAGCATGGAAGATCAGGAGAATAGCATGGAAGTGACACAGAGATGCTTTTAAAATTGCCCAGTAAGAAATGGATGAGTGAACATCTAATGGTGAGGTAAGAGGGTAAGACAGGTGGCAAATCTCTCCTGGATTTGCTTTATTATGTTAAGAATACGTTCCTGTGACATGCAGTGTACAATATTTTCTAATAAATTACATCTCATCTTCAGCATTTTACCCTTCCTACCTTCAAGGCATGTTTTTTTAAATTGGGCTTGTGACCTTTCTGATTCATGAAATATAAAAATAGAAAGCTCTTATGAAATTCTTTTTTTTTTTTTTTTTCTGATAATGTTGAATTTTGTGAGTGTATTATTAGTATAAAGACTTTTCTTTGGGGGTTGCGAGTAGTGTTTACTCTGACATTTAGTGAAGGGGTGTTCTGTTCCCATGACTGCATTTGCTCCAAAATGCTAAGTAATCACAGAAATTAAAAAATATTACAACTGCCAACATTTTAAGTGTATGTTCTTATTTTGGTTTTGCTGTGATGCTCACCCTTTCAGTAAGTGTTTTGATTTTTTTTTTTTTTAATGTTTAGGTCATCTTTGAAAAGAATGCAAAGAATGACCTTTACCAAGTTTGTAGGAAATGCCATTTTGCTCTCAAGTGAGGTGAGATTCATGTGGGAAAGGCTGCTGCTCTGCAATCCTGAAAGCAGTCACTTGCTTCTTTCTTCCTCTGCAGGATAAGCAGATGCTTTCTGCAGGCCTAGGAGAAAGTGTGGCAACCCCCTCTCAGTCAAGACTCCTCCTGGGACCCCAGTCAGGCCTTTTCAGAGACATATTGCTCTCTAAAGTACTGGTATCAGACAAAATGCTCTCGTGTTCTTACAGAGGTTGCAATATTGACCTCATCAATATTGACCTCATCGACTTCCCTGCACTATGTTTGGAAGGTATAAATCTGAAAGTAAAAATTACAGAAGTTCCCCAGAGGGCCCAGATTCATTCTAACCTGATCAAATCTATCCTGTAGAAAAAAGGGGTACAGCCTCAGCAAGACATTGTCTATCCCATATTCTAAACCTTTAGCAGAGAATCTCTATCCAAAATGCTGATAAGATTGAATAGAAATTTCAAAGAAGAAATTGCCATAAGCCTTCTAAAATGTTTGCCAACAGGCTTTCTTTAAAGGAAAAAAAAAGATTAGGTCTTAAAGATTTTCATCTTAATTTGAACATTTACTGCCAGTGCCATGACGAAAAGCTCAAGTGTTGTTGAAGTGTGGATACAAAATCATGTAACTAGTGTAATATTAGTTACACATCTCTTATCAGCATGGGTGTGAATGGATCATTTGTTTGGCAACAACATATTTCACTCATTTATAGCGATAGAGATATATATAGAGAGCAGTTATTCATAAGGGGATACAGCACTACAAGAATATAGGTTGATTTCTGTGGCAAAGTTGTTTCTAAATTGCCAGATTACTTCCAGTACTTTTGTGTTTCCTGTGTTTAGTTAGGAGTTACCAGTGCCAATGTAGTCCCTGATCTTCTGGAGGTTTAACATATGCTTAAATTTTGACAATATGAGAATTCCTGCTAGCTTTGATTGGACTAGTCATTGGGTATAAGCACGTGTAAAAGTCTTAGTGAGAGCTGATGCCAAGTCCTTTGCTGTCTAACTCTTGGCCAGGGAATGACCCCAGGCTGAATGGGAATACTAGGAAATAAAAAAAAAGAAGTACATAGACGCTGTTACTATTCTCCTGAGTCATACAGTCTCTAAAAATATTTTAAAAGCTGTACACTTCAAAATTAAAAAGTGCATTAAAACCTTCAAATTATTTGTTTTAATAGATCATGTGTAAACATACACCTCTAACTTTGTTTTTATATCTTTATTGAAAAGTATTGTTCTTTAAGTGAAAGACATTTTTGTGGTTAACCTTAGAGGAGAATATCTGTTTATCAACTAATAGAAAAACTGTAGTGCTTGATGGCAGCAGGAGCAGCATCATATTTCAGTTTGAACAGCTGCTATTTCCATGGCCATACCTGGCAATCCTTTTTGAATTTACACACAGAATAGGCCCAGACAAGAAGATGTGATTCAGCAGCGTCCCTAGAAAGACTTTTATGCCCTATACTGCAGCCACACCTATGTGGCTACCTGTGAGTCAGCAGAGCAGAAATTAAATTTTCAATGAGCGCAGTGAATTCAGCAAGCAAATAGAACTCATCATTTTCTGGTAATTCAGCTCCCCATTGTGTCACTGACCTTGGGCAAGTTATTCAGCTTTCCAATGTTTCATCTTCTATGTTAAAAGGATTTAACAAGACCTAATCATCACACAGTATTCTGTAGACCTCAGTGGAAGTGCAGCCACAGAAATGAACGGAGAATTTAGCACGCAGCCCTGCCACAGTATTCTCAGATGACTTTTGACCAAAATGAAATATAAATTATGCAAGGACCTGCTAACATTTAATTAAGTGAAGCCTCTTGCTATTTTGAGGGCAATTTCTTAACAAGCAGAATTAGCAGAAATATTCTGCTGGTGGAAGCCAATAGCTTCTCCAGGAAGAGCTGGTCTCTTTCCATCCCTATAAGGCTGTAAGCGCTCTCTGTGTTTTATGAATCATTTATGTCCTGATTTCTCATATTTTGGGTGCAATTTTCCCTTTGCTCAGTGCTGAAGAAGCCGTGCATCTAACAGGGTAAGATGACGGCTGTTATTTTTTGTACACCCATGAGCTGAATTGCTTAGTAGTTTAAGCCACTTTGCAACTGTACAAACACACTGTGAGGAGTAGGAATGCACTTATGTCCCCAAGGACCTAATCTGGCTTGCAAAACTTCCACTAGTGGTACAGATGTGCAAAAAGGAAAAATCCATCTTCACTCTCTGTTTGCATTTGCAGAATGTGGATTTAGCTAGAAAATACTATATTAACATTTATACATCGATTTGTATTCATGTTCTCAAACCATTTTATTTACATTGAGTGGTAAGAATCATATCAGTTTATATTTCATATTTGGACACTGAGCCAAAAAATGACAAAGTGTTTCCTTCAAAACCATCCAGCAAGGAGAGAAATATGCCTGTTCCACTAGACCGTGTTTGCATATACCTTCTTATTTAGGAACAGCTGTGACTATTAGAATCTATTATTTATATTTCCACTAAGCTTATTTTTTCCCCTTGCAGTAGACACTCTACAAAGGAGAATTGTTGTCATTTTTCTGCAGGTACTGTGATTCACTGGGGCATTATGGACGGTGATGAAGCAGCACTGCAGATCCCTGTTCAGCAAGGATCTTTGTAAAGCCATTCCAAATGTGTTACTTAAAACCAATGTAGCACTTAAAGAAAGAATTAGATGTGTGTGGGCTGTGGACTTTCAGTAGTGAAGTAACTCAGAAAAAGTTGGTTCTGCCTGCATCACTGACCCCACACCATCAAGCATTTTCAAGCAGTGTCAGTGTTTATCCTCACTGCCAGCAGTTCCATTTACATGCATGTGCTGTACTAACAACACACACACTGAGGGCTGCTTACAGCCAAGAGGGAGAATTTGTCACCTGTCCACAGCAGTGGCCTGAGGTTTACACTGGTTACAAGCAAATTTCAAAAAGCCCAGAGGATTGGCTTCAGGCCCAGAATTTCAAACCATCAGAGTTTGGCACCTCACTAAAGGAAACAGTAATAAAATGCCAGAAATGATCACTGGCAAGCTACAGAGCTGTCTAGCACAGAAGAGGTGTGTGTAAGGCACTAGTGCTGCCTGCCCTGTGCTCAGTGGTGGAGCTGTGCTTTAGGAGGTTGTGGCTCTGCAGAGATGGTAAAACAGGTTGTGTGAAGAGTAAGTGCATAAACTAACTAGCACTGACTGAAGACGCAGACATCTGCTCCCAATTTGCATGGAGTTGCTAATTTTTAAAGGACGAATTAGCATAGATCTAATTTTAACTAGGGAGTTGTAATCGATATTTTCAGAAAACGTGGTGGTCACTGCAGGCATTGGAGAGCAATATCCAAGTTCCAGTCCTGCACTGGGCACCTGGAGAAACAAACGCCTTTGGCCAGCAGGAGTAGGTGAGACACAGGAACCATCACTCATTTTATTCAGCAGGAAAAACTTTGAAACCCAGCCCCCCCCTTTCCTCCCTCTCTCAGAAAACCACTTGATTTGCTCTTGGAGAATGCAGCATCCTGGTTTTTCCCCTGAGCAGCAACAGATGGATTTCAAAGCAATCTCTACTATTACAACAGTAGTTCAGCCCCTCAGTTGTTTCTTCTCCTTCAGAAAACCAGTAGCTGATTTAGTCCAAGGCAGTTTCTCCTTCATGGTCTTTTACAGCTCTACAATGGATATCCTGTTTCCTGAACTCCTCAGCTTTACCTTCCAGTTTTCCCAGCCTCGGGAAATCTCACTGTAGCCACCTCCCAGCCACCTTAGAGCATCCATCACACACTGAGGGCTGGGGAACTGCTTCTCTGGTCTCCAGTGGCTCTAGGAGTAGGTTTGGAACAGAGAGCTTCCTTGTGGTGCTGAAACATGAAAAACCAGCAGTGTAGTGCATTATCCACCCCTAACAAACACTTGGAACACCTTCCTCAGGCTCTGGCAATGTGCCTCTAGCTTGTCATGCCAGTAAGATGTTGTTAAAGTGAATTGGAATTGAAACATTAACTCAGTTCCCAGAGGGGATGGTTTAGTGTTTTAAGCATCATGTTTAAAATACCCAAATGCTTTCAGTCTTGTGAGATCCACTGAGCCTTTCACTATTCTAGAATACAGATAGTGAATCTCTTACAATTTACCACCAGGTTTTGCACCTTGTAGTAATTTTGGGGTAGAGATGTCTCCTGTTTAGCTATATACAAAAGGAACTTTAAAAATTACAGTCATCAGTTTCTCTGGTCACCTCTACATTGTTTAGTGGATCACACACGCAGTGATAGTCACTTTTTAGTGGCATAGATTAGCAAACTGAACCTTGGTCACTCCAGACACAGCTTCAGTTTTCCACCAGCTACATATCCTCTGACAGCTCTTTATGTTGGTTGAGCTTGTCCCTATCAGAAATTGCTTTAAAGTGGTTAGGCAGGCTGTGTATATAATTTTTAAAGTAATTTGCAATTCTTTGGAATGAAAACTGCAATATAATGTAATATCATGAGCCAGACACTCAGCCTGCTTCTATTAACCCAAGACCTGTTCAAGATGAGGATGTGGTAGGTTAAATATACTCCTATGACATCCTCTTACATGCTCTTCAAAATGGATTTTTCATAAGTTCATGATAATTGAATTCATCCTGGTTTCCAGGATTTTTTTTGTTTGTGAAGTTTTGCATTCCAAATCCTCAGTCAACGTAGTGGAGCAGCCCCTTCCCCCACAGATGACTCTTAATCCTGTGGGATAAGCAAGGATGGTACTTCCAAAAGGACACTAGATTCTCATATCTGCCTGACATCAGACAGATTCCAGGCTCTGTTCCCATGCCACAATATCTCCATTCATCACACTCTTGTTTGGCTATAAGGGAATAAAGACAGCTCAGAAGTCCTGATGGGAGGAAATGTGACTTAAGTTTTGATTTAATGGCCAGATTGTGACTTTTTTGATAAGGAACATGGGAAGGAAAATTTTTAGAGCTGCCCTTAAGTCCTCATAGAGAGAGGCCAAGGCCAGAGCTGTGTCACAGGCTCTGAACATGCAGGGCCTCCTTCTCTGCCTGCCAGGTATCCTGGAGACTTGCTGGAAGGCAGAACACCTACTGTATCTTCCCACCTTCTGGCAATGCTCTTTCTTTAGAGCTGTGTGAATTAGCTGAGGGTGTTTTTCCTCGATGTATTGCTGACATGGCATCTCTTCTCTGGTGTAGTCTAGTTACCAAGACTTGCTCTACTCTTTCCACGGTTTCTCCCTGGAGGATGAATCATAGATCTCAGGGGCTGACGGGGAGGAGGAGGAAGAGCAGCAGAGAGGTATCTGATATTCTGGCAGAACAGCAACAACGGTTCTCGTGGGGATCTCTGTGTACTGAACTTGGACAAAATATCTGTATTTCATTTTTAAACAAACAAACAAAAAAATAACCTCCAAACCAAACAAAAGAGAACACCAGCAACAGAAAATGCAGTTTTGCAATTTGGTTTTGCTTTCACCTCTTACCTTTACCTACAGTTTCCCCTTTCTCTTCATAATCCTAAATATGATGACCTCCTTTTTTGTATTTTCTTCTTATAAGGTATTGTCTGCAATCTATAGATAGAAATTGATAATGTCAAAATCTAGCCAGACTGGTAATGGGAGATGTAATCCACTACATAGCACTGCTATAGGAATGTCAGCTGTGTTTTTTTGGGAGCAGACTGGAATTCTCTGTAAGTGTTTATTCTCAAAAGAGTAAAATTCATCTTCTGTTGTATTTGCTATGTTTTCTTTTCCTCCAACTTTTCACATTATGCCCATATGTGTAGAAAGCAGGATTTTTTTTTTTTTCTTCTGTATATCTTCGGCACATCAGTTAGGTGAACAACAGAATAATAATTCTCAGTATCTTGATTTTAATGTATGTGTGTTTGTTACAAAGCAACTTAAATGGCTACTTAAGCTTCCATGACATCTGGATTTTGTGATTGGCAATGTTTTTATCTTTGTCTGCCTGGCTTCACAGCAGAGTGACAATGAAAATGCATTTAAACAAAAAGAATGAAGAAAAAAATCCGATTTAAATGTCTTGTGGTGTTGTTGTCAGACAAACAAGCATGGTAGTTATACAACAGCTTCAGAGTACACTGAATGAATCTTCTGAAACCAAAGCTCCAAAGACTATGGGATTATTTTTAGACTGCCTGCCAAGACCCCGAAATATGATAATTAATGAACTTTAGCATATATGACAAACTTCCTAATTGAAGTGGAAGGGGTGCAGGGAGCATTAATGAAATGAAACTGAGTTTTTGAAGTATCAGTTTTGAACCCTTCAATTTTGCCTTTCATTACTAATTTTAGGGGATAGCCTTGAGAAGTTCAGTGACATTCATGGTAAAGTCAGAGGTGTGGAGAACCGTGGAGAGAGAAAATGTCCCCTGGAGAGAGTTTTCAATGAAGTCACCAATCTTGCAAGTCTTCTCTATGATTTTGCAGACTCAGGCCCTAGAAAAAAGTGGTGGTAAAAAGCATGAGGAGATGAAACAGCTTGGGTGTACTTCATACACAGAGTAGGCAGGAATGGGATACAGCTGTTCTGATGCCTGAGCCCATGGCACAGCTCTTCAGGCCTTACTGACTCTTACCCTTCAGCATTCCCATTCATATTTACAATGGAAATGTGATTGCAACAGTGATTAAAACCAAGTTATTTTGGGCAAGTTAGAAAAAGACTAATCCCAGAAATAAATGATAAAGAGGAGTTCTTGAATGAATGTGGCTGGGATCCTTTCCCTTTCCCTTTCCCTTTCCCTTTCCCTTTCCCTTTCCCTTTCCCTTTCCCTTTCCCTTTCCCTTTCTTTTTCCTCCCACTATTGATAAGACAAAAGAAATTAGTCACCTTCTACAAACCTTTCTTTGTCTGCTCAAATTGTTGCTTATACTTATTTTGCACACCCATGGACTACCTAGATAAAAATTGTGCCACTGAAGCAAATAACCAGTGGTTTTGGATTTTCTCGTGTGTGGAGAGTGCTCCAGGAGGATGATGAAGGAGGGCCCAGTGATGCTGTGGGTTCTCCATCCTTTGAGACCTGCACAATTTCACTGTTCCCTTACTCACTTTCAAAGCTGACCCTGCTTTGAGTGGGAGGTGAGAGCAGAGGACTTCTGGAGGTACCCTCCAACATGTGCTGTCCAGTGCTTTTCCTCTGTGGAAGGGGCTGCTGTGTTCATCCTGGCTCTGCATTCAGTTCCTCCTGAGGGAAATGAATCCCTCACACAGCATTTCATATTAATGGGAGCAGAACTCGCTGTGCATTTATGTTTGAGTCAGGAAACTGAAAAGTAAGTTTGAAAAAAAAATTCACAGTTTCAGCTTCCCTTTTCCCTTTTACCTATTTGCTTAAATAAAACCTGAAGAAAAAAAATGACCTTTACTGCTGTTTTTCATTTGCTTTCAATTAGAAAATGCAATCCTTCTGGCCTGTAAAATTTGCTAATATTTAAAAGGATTCTAGACATAGTCCCTTAACTGGAGAAAAAATATTACAGATTTTAAACTAGTCTGGAGGAAAAAAAATTCTTTTCTAGTACCTCATAGAATTTTAGAAATCCTTAAGACCAGAAGGATGATTTCTCTCATAATCGTTGTGCATATTAAAGGTGAGAAAAATGCAAATATTTTGTTGTATGTTCTCCTAACTGATCCAGGCTGAAACTTAAAAATGCTACTTCTCTCTGAGAATATATACTTGAATTCATATATTATATATATTCTCTGAGAATATACTTGAAATTATAACTTTTTTCTTATCAAGAGTGAAGATTTTCAGGTCTATTCAGATTATCTTAGAGAATCAGAAAACACGGGAGTGAAAAGAAAAACCAAAACCGCAGTGTTGCACTAGTAGTCATGTTCCTCGACGAAGAAGCAAACGCTGCTATTAAGAAAAAGTTGAAAAGAAAGGCAGAAAAGAAGGCCAGTTCTTTGTCATTCTTTGCCTGCCGTCACATCTTCTCCAGCGAGAGGCTTGAATCCTCAACGAGGACGCAATTACCAGTGGCATTTGTGCTCTTCCAGTGCCTGGAGGTCTCAGCCAGGGACGGGGCCCTATTGTGTACGCGCTGTACAAACACATTGAAGAGCTCATTGTCAAACTCCTCTAAAGCAATAGCTAAGCAGAATCTGAGAAACAACTGAAGAGCAGGCGAGGGGTGGTGCGCGGTTGGAGGGAGGTGATTATGATCACAGCTGAAGCAGCAGTCACTGCAGCCGCAGACTAATCATTGCTGAAGGGCTTTTTGGCATTTAATCTGTGCAGCCAATGCTGGCTTATGTAGCCGCCAGCGCTGCAGTAAGTGAGCATCTTTAATATGTTTATCTTCGCTCTCCCTCCCTGGGATAGGAAAGCATTAGCCTCGTTTAATGCAGAGTTCGCATACTCCGCTCAGCTGGGGCACTCTGTCCTTGCAGGAGCACCCCGGGCACATTCCCTTCTTCTTCCCTCTCTCCCGGCCACGCTGGGGCTGGCCCGAGTTCCCAGCAGCACGACCCCAGATCCTGACACGTTTCAAGCCCTGATCTCCCCGGCCCAGCAGCACCTTTCCCGCAGGGTGAGGAGGAGACTCACTGGGGAGCCCCAGCAGCTGAACCCAGGACAGCTCAGCTGGGGTAACCCCCTCTCTTCGCACACTGCCGCAGTCATGGGGTATTTAGAGAGCAAAGGCCATGGTAAAACATTTTGACTACCTACATCTCCCCCTTCCCTTGTTCTATCTCAGACTGCATTTGAGAAAATTAAGTATATACATACTTTCATACCAACAGCTCCAGGTTTTGAGCTTTTTCATGGTTTTTGGGGGTTGTTCAGCGGTTTGTCTTGGGGTTTTTTGTGTCTGTTCTTTTTAAATAACTGGTAAAAACACTACTTGATAGGGTACTTGATAAACCAAGCCCAAATTGCAAGAAAACAGGTAAAACACGAACCCAGCACCTCCTCAAGGTCTCCAGTGATTTCCAGTGCTCGCTGTTTTGAAACACAGCCCTGGGAAAATCTTGTGAAAATCTACTAGATAGGGACTCATCTGCTGAAATACTCTTCAGTTTAATTTTGCCTGCCTCCTTTCAATTTTAATAACTGATTATCTTCCTAAATATACAATGCAGATTAATTGACTCTATGTTTTAGCTACAAAAACCAGAGGCGTAATCAATACCCTTTATCCAATTTATTAGGCATGCATGACATTTAGGTAATTAGGAAGCAAAACATAAGGATCAAAAGAGCAGAACAGTATATTATTAACAGTGAAAGGGACTCTGTTTTCTTTCCCAAGTGAAGTAGTATTAAAATAGCTTAAAAGATGTAAAAATAGAAAGTTTGGCAGATGCATTTTGCCCTTTGTGCACTTTGGAATCCCTTTGCTTTTGAGGCCTTAAAAAATTTGCTATTATAATTTAAGGCTCTTATTCCACACTGAATAGGAAAACAAACACCAAAACAATTTGGAAAACTTTATGCTAATAAATAAGACAAAGAATTCTTGCTTCTTCTGTTTTCAGCCAAACTGAAAGTCCTGCTGTACGCATTTGGATATTTTTGCCTTTTCCTCAAGCTCCTAGTTGTCCACTTCAAACTATTATAACATCCATTTTACACATGGAACATCTTCTACTGCCATTGGTTCCTAATGGATGTTTTTTCCATCATCCATTGCTAGCATTTGCCACAAACAAGTGCAACATCCCCAGCTGTCGCTGCTGCAGGTGAGCTGATTGCTGCATTGCTCTGCCAGCTCCTTGTACTGAAAAGTAAAGTACCACTAAGTGACAAAATAAAAAAACTGTGCCCCTTAGCTGGGCCTCCTTGTTTTTTCCCATCTTGTCTTCCCATGGCCCTTTCCCTCGTAGCCCACTGTACAGTGAGCTATTGTGTGCCAAATAGAGCAGTCTGGTTATGTAAACCCACGTGTGGCTGTCACCAGCTTTGTCATTGGCATGTAGCCCCTCCGTGGCTTTTAATTAGGGTTAATGCAAACCTAGTGAGCTCTTGCTTCCCGGGAAAACCAGAGATTTCATCCAGTTGTTCATGTCCAACACTTCAGCTGGTGACACCGACCCTCAGCAAACAGCTCTGGGGAGCCGCTGCTGCTCCCGGTGGTCATGCAAGTTCCACATTGGCTGGATTCCTATGATATAACAAAATACAGTGAAAATAACCAGTATTTCACTGGAGAAGCATCAAACTACAGTTTGGTTTCACTTTCTACACTCTGTTTGACAAATTGGGAGTTTTGTTTGGACTTGCTCAAAGCCAGAGCAGTAAAGAACACCTCTGCTTGTTGCTCCAGCTTCTGCCTGCCAGAGAGGAAATATCCCTAACACCCAGCGTTTGTGTGTGCCAGCCCTCACACTGGCCCTGAGCATTTTGGCAGAGATACTACCATGTCTGTCATATTTCTGCAAACACAGAGCCTTCAAAAGTCTCTGCATATTTGGCTTTATTCGGATCTGCTTCCCTCATGGAGGTGGGGTAACCTGGGTTTGCCTATTTCACCTCATTGCACTTTGCACTCAAAATATGAGGTAAAGGTAGTAGGTCAGAGTAACTCCTCCCTCACAACCATGCAAACACACACATTTGCATTTATTGAGCAAGGTTTAATGCCAGGATATCATCCAGACTACTAAAAGCAGGTAAACAAGCAGAGCAAATAGAAGTGCAGCCCTAGGTTGGCTTGATAGCCTGTTACCTTTCTAATTCCCTGTGTCTGTTAGCCAGAATAACTGAGGGGCTCGGCAGCCTTTAAAACTGGAGGTTTAGGATCTCTGCTAACCCTACCCAGAGACTGTCTAATCTGAAAGGCTTTCTTCCTGCTGGAATATCTTTGGAGTTTGAATTTCTGCTGTAAATACGGCTATTTCTGACAGCTCCCTGGAGGAGGCTTAGCAGCCCTCTGGGTACTGAGCAGTGATTTCCTCTCTGCCGTAATCATTTGGGCAGATGAGGGCTGTTACTGAGGAGCCTGGGAGTGTGGGAGCTCCTTTCTTTTTTAGCTTGCTGAACCCAAGGCTGCTCCCTGTCCCCACCTGGGCAGGGCCTTTTATCTGGTGTGTTGGCACATGCAGGGGAAGAAGCAGCCTGGGCACTGGTGACACAGCAAGGACTGGGACTGCGGCTCTGCTGCAATTTCTTTACAAAGCAAACATGTGACATGAGGCATCCTTGTGACAGGCTGAAGCCTGGAATGAGCTTCAGGGGTGCACAGCCCTGTATAATTTAAAACCTTTAACGTTTTGAAAGTCCCTGTTCTGCTTCTCCAAGTAGGTTGGTGGGGTTTTTTTGTTGTTTTTTTACTTCTGCCACGTTGCCACGGGTGGTCAAATGTAACTGTGTAACTACTCGCTCATTTCTGTCAGGTTATGCTTTAATGTCTCCTTTTTTCAGTGTTATTCTGAAAGTAAAATGTTATCTACTTGTTCAGAATAAAAAAATCCCCAAGATTTGCAGGTGAATGACAGATGGATTGACTTTCAAATTCTTGACTTAGAAGTGCAAATGACTTTTAATTAAGTTTAAAGACATTTTTCGTCTTCTGTTTTTCATTCACTCTTTCCAGAATCAAGCAGTTGCCCGTGTGATGTCCCCTGTCATTTTTTGTTTCTGCTGTTTACAAGGCTACATCTTTGAGGGCTGGCTGTATTGCAAATGTGTTAGGCATTACAGAGAGCAAAAAATGGTCTGGTGATCATGTTTTGTAGAGTTTAGAGTAAATCCTAGTTGCTGTAGTTAACCTCCAGAAGCAAAAAATCTGATTGGTTTACTAGTCATATTGAAATCTCCCTGTACAGTAACTTTGCAGATGGAAGTCACTCGATAAAACACAAGGTTATGGATCTTTCAATGCAGGGCCTTCTCTGATCACGTCATGTACAGCGGTCAAATTTTAGGAGTACCAAGGCACTTCATCCAACAAAACATTAATATTAGGGATGGGCAGAATTGTGACAATTCATCATTAAAAAAAAAAAAAAAAAAATTAATCACAGTAAGTATTCCAGCCCGTGAATCACAACCAAGTCTTTCTTTTCCCCTCAAAGCCTCAAATGCAAGATGGAGGTAATAATGGTAACTGATTTACCAACATGAGGTACTGGTGGCTCTTACATAATTTTTAAACACCTGTCCAAATGTAGGAAAAAGTCCCATCATTAAAACTTCTTTTGCTTTCAAGTTAAAGATTCTGTCATTTTTTGTGCCCAGAAAACAAGTGCTGTTTCAGGCTGATGGCACTTGGTGCTAAATCATTCTTTTGGCCCTCTGAAATAGTGAATTTTCCTCCACAGAAAGTAATAGACTGTGTCAACATAACAAGCCTAACCAGTCTGGGCAACCTGCCTATTGATGTAACTCTATTGCTAGTCAATGAAGGCTAAACTTGTTTGTGAAACACTGCAGTTTATGCTCCTAGAGCACTGCTGGACTGTAATTCAGGTACTTATCCTCAGACAAATACAGAATTAAAAAATAGTCCAGTTTTATTTTGTGTCAAAGAAAAACCCATTTTGCTACTTAGTCACTGGAACCATGCACTTTCCTGCTCAGCTTGACAGCAACAATAAGTGGTTTTCTAAGACATATAGAAAATTCAATTAATTTTGTTATAAGTATTCATACAATTTACTCCTGTTCTCTCTGGATTTTGCAATAGATGACTCTGAGTTGTCAGCAAAACAAAATGTTCAGGCATGTCATAACAAGATTTTTTTGTTATCTAAGAGGCACCACGCTCTTAGCTATCTCTTTCATTCAGGTATTTTATCAAGACTGAATATTTATAAGCTCTCGTATAGCTCAGCAAAAAGAAAAAGTGAAAAGGTACCGGTCATTTTATCTCAATTTAACCTTAATTACACGACGACCCTTTCTAATGGTTATTTCCTAAGACAGGTTGCTGCTTAACATGTACCAGACACTGGGGATGAAACATTACTGGTATCCGTAAAAATGTTTACTCATTTTTCACGGCCACAATGTCTTTTCCCCATAGCTGTCATACAGGAATTTTTGCTATGTGTAGACGTTTTGGAGGATGGTGTTGATAATGACACTGAGAATTAGATTGGGCTGTGGTCTGCTAATGATTGGTCTTCCAGTTTTCAAACACTGTTTGCAGTTTCTCTTTTAAATACATGGCTCAAACATTCTTGTACAGGTGGGTGTTAAGATGCTGGATCCCAATTTCAAAAATAGAAATGCAGAACAAGATAAGCCTGTTGTACAATCTAGGTGCTGCCAGGGGCACACTGAGGTTTAAATTTGAGCTGCTTGTAGCTATCATGATTTTTTTTCCATTTATTTGCTGTATTTTCTTTGGTTTTAAGAGTGTGTGGGTATGTAGATAACAGTGATTTTGAGCTCAGATTTGCTTTAGTTTCTTAACAGTTTGAGAAATACACCCTGAGACTTCAGGTAGAAATCTTGCTCTCCCTTATTTTTGGTTTCTATTAAACTAAAGCAAATAGCATTTTCAGCTACTCCAAAACATGCCTTTGTTTGAAGATGTGTTGCACACCAACTTTAACAGTTACATCTGATGCTATATGTGGATGGTACCAAATTACTGAAACTGAAGAGTCTCTCCGGATTTTTTTGATGGCCTATTCTTGTTAGCTGATGATTTTACAGAAACAAAAGTGTCCTGTCCCTTTTTGGAATGGAGAGAAAAAAACCACCCCAAACCCAAAACCAACAACAACAACGACAACAAGCCCTCCATAACCAAACGAAACAAAACACCACAAAAAAACCCAAACCAAATTTCAAGTTGAAATGAAAGGAAATGAGAGGAAAGTTTGGATTTCTGAATGCACTCAGGACAGGACTCTCATCTGGTTTTGTGATGGTAGATTGGCTTTGACTGTAGTTTTTAGTCATTCAGAATATCTGTGGTTCACAGAAAGTGGGTGGTACTTGGTCAGCAAAGAAGAAAGCTGGTGTTCAAGCTTTGTAGCAGCTTGTTTGCTTTTGCATATGCTTGTAACTTGTTTTTCTAATAAGTAAATTTCATTGGTTTTTTGGTTTTGCTTAAAGGAGCACAGTTGGAAAATCCCCTAATTTTATGGAGCAGGTTCTCAGTTTTATGGGACCCTGTAGGAGTATCCTGAATGATGTCTGTCTTTCTGAGTCAAATGGAAGAGCCAGAAGAATTGGTTACATACCAACCAATAACTCCCACACACCCCTCCACCCCCAGTCTGTATTCTCCAGAATTGTGCAGAATTATCTCCTTTCATTTACAAATGATTAGCAAGTCAGTGTCCCCAGATGGTGCCTGTGGGTACGCGTGCTGAGCAATTTAATTTGCATATGTGATTCTTACACTCCAGAGAAAGGTTCTGCTTCTTTTTATAAGTTTGCTTTTTTGGAGTTTCTGCCTGCTTTTCTTTCCTTCCTATAGTTTTATTTCCTTCTAATTACAAAAATACACTTTCTTCTGGATGGGAGGGATACTTGGCAGGTCAGGTCGGTAAGGCAAGTGTGTTGAGTGGGGAAATCATAGTGTGAGGGTAGTGTAGAGCACAGCAAAGTCTCTCTTTTTAAAGGAAAGGTGTTAGGTCAGCCCTAGAGCTGCTTTGACAGCCATTGAAGGCTCCTGAGCTGGGTGCTGTGGCTGTGCAGTGGTGGCTGGGTGGCCCTGGTGCAGAGTCTCTGCTCATTTTGGGGGTGACAGGAGCAATAAGCAGGTCAAGACCTTGGAGCACTGGTGTGAAACCACTTTGCCCACTTAGCACTCCAGTCTTGTGTGATCGTGGCACAGGAGGAACAGACCCTCCATCTAACTCTGTTTTTCTGGATGTTATCAGAAGATCTGCCAATTTGCAGAGAAACTAAACAGTTTCCTTTTCATATATGCTTGTGCAGGGTGAAGAATTTCTCCCTAATATGAAATGATTGAAATTAATTTAGTCATCTTTGCCTTCTCTTGAAATAACAATTTCTGTAACCTATTCATTGAACAAAAAAAAAAAAAAAAAAAAAAGCAGCCCTTGGTGACTCATGTTGATTGTACTGTGAGGTTTTCAGCAGATAATTATATTTAAATATGTGGGTTTAAGACTAAATAATTGAAACAAATTAATGCAAACTAATAGAGTTATTTCTAGACGGAAGTAATTGCTTGAGGGAAGTACTGTGGCAGTTGTTTCTTTGATTGTTTCTACCGTTTGCTTGGGAACATATTTTAAAATGTGGCACTAAGCAAAACTAATTGGGAGAAAAAAGGTGTGAAATTAAGACTGAATTTATTTTTTGGAATTCCAATACAGTCTTCAAGAGACTTACTTTAGTCCAAAGGAAGAATCAGGGCTTTTGTCTTCACATCAAAGCAACTTTTGAACCTGATATTTCACTTTGCAAAGGAGTTTTTGATATACCATGTGGGATTACAAATAGCAAAGATGAAAAGCTGTGCATCTAAGCCTCTATAATTGCTACCTATGAACTGATTGTATTCTGGAGCTGAAATGGTTTGGACAGTGACCATGTTAAACTTCTCCCCTTGGATTAGTTCATAGAAAAAGATATGAAACATGAGCCAGTTACTGAGGAGTGATTAGGGCCATGCAGGGCAGGGTCTGTGTAAGATGTGTTCAGTGCCACCTCAAGACAGCAATTCTGCTCTTTGCACCAGAGCTTTATGACAGTCCAATAGCATTTGAAAATGAAGCAGAATAAATGTAATGAAGAAGAAAAGAAGTGGGCTCTCCTTCTTGTTCTAAAGCATAGCAGCAAGTGGTAGGAATCACTCTGCCTTGTTTCAGCTGCCAGCAGAAATAGAATTGTTCAAAAAATGGAGAAAATTTTCCATGTACAGTTAATTTTATTTTTAATATTTGTTGATTTTTTGTCCTTCATGTATACCTAAAGATGCCCTAGACAACAGCTAAGAAACTAACAAATGCTCATGCCTTTTAGATTTGAAAAATGAGAACAGTATGTGTAAGGTTTTGATTTCACCCCTAGAAGCTCACACATTTTAAGTTGTTCACACTAATGATCTTTTCACAATGTCTCTGCTTGAGTTTAAGCTGTAGATGGAAAGAGTTTGGTGAACCAAATAAGAAAACTTATGATGATGTAACTGAAAACAAAGTGAAGCTGAAAAGAAAAAAACCCCAGAAGCCACTGGAAGTAAGTGTGAGATGAGATAGACTAGCAAATCTTTTTGTCATACAATGAACTTGTAAATACAACACTCTGTGGCCACACTGGGAGGACAAATAAAAAATCACTAATAATTGTTAAAAGCAAAACAAAAGCTTGCAGAATTAATGGAATTATGCCTGGAGTTAGGTGAAATCAAAGGTTTAGGCAATCTAGGCTAACTAACACTGAAGAGTCAGGGGTTTAATGTCAGACAGTCACTATGTGTTAGTTCCAGCACATCTGCTTCAAGAGATGCATCAGAAAAGGAGTGAAGACTTAAAGTTCCTTCTGCAAAGAGTAAAGAAAGCTCACTTTTCCCTCCTCCCAAAAGCTTTGTAAGTTTCTAAAGCTCCAAAGGCCATTACAATCATTAACTCTCCCAAGATTCAATGGAGGCTGCCAGTATGACGCAAAGTGTATGGAAAAATTGTGCCATGAACTCACAGGCTAAACTGTGGAATGGTTTGAACTTGTGACACTGCCTGGGTCTGTACTCATACAGTCAAAGTGCTTGTGGGAGGCTTGCCTTGAAATCTGCCTTTTGCAGGACTCAGGAATCTTATCTGTCTTTGTGGCAGGTGCCATTAGGGCTCTTTTACAAAGAGGAAGCAGAGTTCAGAGGGTAGGTGGGACAGCTTGAGGTCCCAAACCCTTTCACACTGCATGTGACTGCTTTATGTTTTGGGTATTGCTGAAGAGTCCTCCATATGCCAAGGCTTTCCCTAAAAATTATAGGGAATCCTCTCCAGAGCTGGCCCTGGGAGTACTTTAGAGCTCATCTCCTGTAGGCAGGTACCAATTTTAGCTTTGATAGCATTTCTGTCTGAATGCATTTCTGGAGCATTAACCACAGCAATGCAGATGTATCCATAAGGCTGGGTTTTCAGAGGGAGTGAGCAAGAAATGTGTCAGAAACACCCAAAAAAAATGGAGCAAAAATAGATGCTCCTGTCTGAACTGCTAGAAGACAGCAAAGACAGAAAATAGAAAACTCTGGTTTGGCACAGTTCTTAAAAACTGTGCTAATACAAAATACATCTAATAATTCTGAATAAATGGAAGGCCAACAGCTTTTTAGAATTTTGATTGCACCAAAGAGGTTTTCTGCTTTGCTGCCATTAGCAGTGAACAGGTATGTAAATGAACAAGCAAAAACTTTAATAAAGAGAAAGAAAAGCATTCTGTTCTACTTGGAATAAAGACTCATAATATTTTGTATTCCTCACTTTTTTTTTTTTTTGCTCATGTTGCTTATGGATATATAATTAACATGACAGGATGGTTTTTTTATATATTTCTTTGAATAATAAGTCTTCTCAAATGTGAGCCATGAGACTGAGATGGATTTTTCCTGCAGAAAAGGACAAACCTGATAGTTCTACTGTTGTATTGTAAAATACTACAGGATTAACTAGGTTTATTATTCACTAGTTAAACTTTGGAGAGTAAGAAGGTATGGCAACTCCTGTAAAATCTTCAAGCAGGAAATCTTGCCCCTATCTGAATAGCATGAGTAGTCAAAAGGAGAGGAGATTTTTGTTGTGGATGAAATTGAATATTTAAAGCCTAAAGAAGTTTTTAAATTGCTCTTGGTTGAGTCTAGCATAGGAAATTATTGTTTTTTACAAATAGCTGATACAGGCAGTGCCTGGGAATGTAGCTGAGGAGTGAAGTCGCTTATAAGACATTTTTGGGTGATGCTCAGACTACTCTATGCTTAGAAAAAAACTATCAGTGGTGAGTGTTTGAAGATGGAAAGCTAAACCCCCATGTGCCTAAGGTAAATCCCAGATAAATCCTGCTCCCCCCTGAGTAAAGGGATGGAGGAATGGATTATGTGGGCAAGGCTGGGGATGGATGAGCACAGCTCATCCACTTCTGTCTGGTCAACACCTGTGTGTAGCCTTTTCCCTTGCAGCAGAGAGTGTGAACCAAAGCTGAAGAAGAAGGTGTTTGCTGCACCAGCCATCTCTGATAACCCTAACCCTAACCCAAATAATTGGTGTTTCCTCTCTGTCTTAGTCTTCTGTCATAGAATAGGAGGAATCTGCTGACAGATATAACTGCCTCCCTCTTCTCTCTCTTTCTTCATGAACTGCAGATGAGCAGCTATGGGGTGAAGCTACCCTTGAAAATCCACAGTATGACCAGAAAGGTGGGCCAAAATTGCCCCTTCCCTTCAGTCAATGCTTCAGAAAAACAAACAAACGAAACAAAGCAGTTCTTGAAAGGAAAGGAAGAGTCTACTTCCCAGCACCTCCCAGAGGCAAGACTGATGTACTGTTTCCCTGCTGCTTGGAACTAGCTTGTGGCTTTTTAAATGTGTTGGTTTTCAAGATGCTGCTGATGTTTTGCATGCTGGTTGTTCTAAATGTTACTCAAAATACCTCATGTGTTCCATGCAGCACACTGGCAACTCGTATGTGTAAAACAGTTTAGGAAGGGGAGGTGCTTAGGAGTTACAGAGCTTTATTTCTGTATAACCAAGTCCTTTATTTGACAGGGATTTTTAGTCTTTCTGGACCTCAGCTCCCACCTCTGGAAAGGATAAAACCAGCATGTTAATAAAAGCTTGCTAATTAATCCAAAAAGTAGTGTTTGCATCCTCCACAAGACAAAGCTCCCCTAGGAAAATCACCACTGGCTTTGGAAAGTTAAATTACAGCCCTCACCATAAGCATTTGTTACTGAACCAATGATTATGCCAGTAGAAGTCATAACCATTTAGGTATGAAGGCTTGTAGCCAAAATGTTGATGCTACTCTTATTGTTGTGTGACCTTTCCTGTGTTTCCAAGAAAGCTTTGCTGTGCTGAGAAGAATCTCCTGACCTAAGCTTTTAAAAAGATTGGCAGACTCTTCTGAGTGGGAGGCTGCATGAGAGCAAAGGATAAATATTTGCAATACAATGGAGATAAAGAGGAGGCTGGAAATGTTACTGCAGCATCAAGGCTTTATTTTACTTTTGAATTTGGCTAAGTGCCAAGGGGACTAAATCAGCACACTGGAAAATACAAGAATGAACACTCGTGAAAGAAAAAGATAAGCTACTAGAATCAGGAGTACAAATTTTGTTCTGGATATGACTCTTGGAATATTTTCACATCTGAACCTGAAATAATACTAATGGAAAAAAGTATTGTGCTTTTATTTCCAGCCGATATATATCTGCCTTTATAATTTACATAAGTCTTGTAGCAAAATATTAACTTCCATTATTTATGAATCTATTGAACTTTGCAAGGATGTACTGACAGTTGAAGGATTATAATTTTAAAGGCAGTTCAGTTCACATCATAAATATCCTAAAAGGTCACATACTACCCTACAGTATCATCTGAAGGACAAGGAGCTTAAAGTCAGAGTGGTTTCTGTCAGTTCAGAAAAAGTTCCATCAACATTATCATTTTAGAAATCAACATGTACCAGTTTATCACCCTGTGGGAATATTTTTCCACACATTTTTGTGAAATGCTGAGCTCCCATGGAGTCACTATGTGGAGTCTCTCCTCTTGGTTCTTACCAGATCTCCTCTGGGGTTAAAGAACCAACTGCAATCCCAGTATTCAGGCTACCCTCATGCAACGTGGACATTGCAATACCAAAATCAGCTAGATTCCAAGCATCTCTGTTTCTCATGTCTACCTACCCTGGAAGTGTCAGAAATAAAAAAAGGCACTCAATATTTTCTGGCAGTTAGGTCAGTTTAAAGGTCCACTCACAAGAGTAGTATCATTTCATTTGTAGTGTTGCAGAAACATAGAATATTCTCACTTGGAATAGGTGCACAAGGATCATTGAGTCCAACTCCTGGCCCTATCCAGGACATCCCAAGAATCACACCATGAGCCTGAGAGTGTTGTCCAAACACTTCTTGAACTCTGTCTGGTTTGATGCTGTGACCACTGCCCTGTGAAGCCTGCTCCAGTGCCCAACCACCCTCTGGGTGAAGAGCCTTTTCCCAACATCCAACCTAAACCACCCCTGACACAGCTTCATGCCAATAGTAACTGCTAATTTCCTGCTTCTTGATAATCCCATGGCAAATAGTGACATCATTTCCAATTACCTCTTTTCAACAGAGAGGGGAGAACAAAGCATTTATTAACTCACTGTAATAAAATGAATGAATAGATCATACTGAAAACGTTGGAGTATTTCATTGCATTAAAAAGTGTGCCTGTAAAATTTCTTGTTAACTCTGTTTTATACTCTTGAGTTATCTGCCATAATAAAAAATACTAGGACAGATTTATAAGAACTTTTCATTATAAAGATGCAAAAGAGACTGACAAATATAAACTGATGCTCTTTGGCTGGAATATCAAGTTTTTCTAAGACAGTTTTAAACAGCATGTTACATTTACATTCATTGGCAGCAATAAAGAATAGGGCCCAATATCTATACGAGTCGTATACAGACTTATTTTTGTTCACCACTGAAAGACAGAAAACACCCTATTTTTTTATTTAAACAGTTCCTAAATGTGAGTCTCTCACAGTGAATCCCTGTTTCATATGGCTTAGAGGACTGGTGCAGAACAAAGCAGTAGCTGCTGACAGTGTGTGTGCTGCTGGGTGACATGTGCTAACAGAGCTGGCATCAAGTGGAGAGCCTGTTTTATACTGTCTGCCTTAAAACAAACTCCCCTATTCAAATATGGGGAGCTGAAGTATCCCTACTCACGAAAAAAGTTGGCAAAATTCTTTCTGAAGCAGATAAATTCCATGATTATTTTAGTGTTTTAATTATCATGACAAAGACAAATTGTTATTGTTTTTTAGGAGCAAAACACACACACAGTTGCAAGATTTCTGGTTTGGGGTTAATTAAAATGCTATAAATGTTCCAGCAAATGAAAAAAAAAAGCCTGTGGCTTTCATTTTTTACCTCTCATAATGGAAAATAAGCCCCAGCAATCAGTGGGTTCTCAGAGGTGACAGCATAAACTGCTTGGGCTAAAGGAACAAAGGAGAGAGAGACAGGACTTTCCAAGTGAAACTCCAAAGGAATTTAGGTAAATAAACTCCAGAAATCAAGATGGAGCCTCAGTATCAGATTACTGCCCTTCAACACTTTCCTTGGGAAGCAGTGTGCGGTACAAGCCCACAACTCCTGTTGAGAGTGTGTGCTCACTGACTGCTCTTAACTATTTCAAAATCAGGATTGCACCCACTAACTTCAGTGAGACTGCTTGTTAGATAAAGGCTGACAAATCTGGTCCTAAAGTGGTAGACTCTCTTGATGAATGTGCATCCTAATTCTCAATGACATTTAAGTGAGTGAAACATATGTACAGAGAGAATAAAATGCCAAAATGTGTTGCTTTGCCAAGTTGCCACAGTTGGAAGCTTTCAGTAAATTTCCATGTGTTTGTTGATAAATCCTTCGTTTTAAATAAAACATTATTTCTTTCTTTGAGTAGATTTGGAGTGACAAGTTCTTAAAGGCTAAGCAATACCTTGGTTGTTTTGCAACACCTGTGAAAGAAAGCAATTTCTTCACTTTTTTCCCTAGCTGTCTGCAAGAAATGTGAATTTTCTAGTAGCTAACTTACTTGTTTTACAGATGTAAATTTTTAAAAGCTCAGAGGCAAATATCAGTTCAAAGGTCCTAAATGTTTATTGCTAGAAGTAGAAATGAGCTTGGTTAATTGTTAAACAACAGACAATTTCCTGGGTGATTCAATACATCACAGGAGATAGGTAGCCCTGATTAGGACCTCAGAAATAATTGAACAGGATAGATTAGAAAAGCAAGCTTAAAATGCAAAGAACACAAGAGAGGAATTCATTTAGAATAAATGCTATTATCTTTAAATTTCATTATAAGGTTGCTTTTTTGGCATCATTCTACAGCGTGTTTCGAAGCTGGCTGAAGTTATTGGAAACACAGTGAGATGGCAGCGAATATCTGGAATTAAACCAGGATATTATTTAATTATTTAATTTTGCATCAGTCAAGAGAGAGATCTATGCACTCCAATTAAAATTTAATACTCTTGAACAGCGACAAACAATTTTAATTAGCATTAGATTGCTCCATAATGCTAGTTAACATAACACCAGCTAATTCGTGTCCGTAACAAGTGATTCCGTGATGCAGTTCACATAGCACAGCAAGCCCTGAACAAACAATGCTGTAGCTGTTTCCTCTGTCAGAAACCTTGTAGAAATCAGGGGGCTCTGCAATGGCTAAACAAGAAAGTCACGATATTTGTAAACCAACACTGTACTTTCCTCGGTTACAGAATTCATTCCCATGTGCACCTATTAACCTCCTCAGTCCTGTATCACCTCAGCCTGCAGAGTCCATCTGACAGGTACCTGGGATGGAAGGGAGACACCCAGCAGCTCTCAGCAAGGGGCTGTGCTCTCTGGCCACAGCTGCTGCCAGATGTCCAGACAAGATATGAAGACACAGTAAATACACAGTTTATATATCCCGGATATTCCCAGTATCCACCGCTGCAACTCAAGAGCTTCTTACTCACTAAAGTAATCAGAATCCAGATTCATGCCTGGATGTTGGCCCAATCATTTGGCAGTTTCAGGAATCATCCTTGATATATTGCTCCTTTCAAATCGTGAGCAGAGGACCTCCTGATGCTCTGAGGCAAACTCCACTCTTCTGTGGGGTCACTGTCCTGCGAGCCTTTCCTTCTGTCACCACATTCCTAAGGTCACTCCCTGCTTTGCTTTTATGGACCAGTATGAATTGTTTGTGACTACTGGCTTCTAACAACAGGTTCCTTCTCCTTTTCACTGGCCGTATTTCTAACAATAGGCAGCTGTTGTACTTTCTGTCCAGCCGGTATCTCTATAATACCCCAGTTTAGACATTGCCTCTGCCACTTGATGAAAAACCTTGCAGTTGCAAGGAAAATTACTGTAAAGGATAGGGAGCTTGGAGTGATTTGTTTACCAGTTGTTTTTGTAAAGCTTGAAAATCTGTAGTGTCTCAGACCAAGAGAAGGCTCAGTCTGATGGAAAGCTGAATATTTTTTCTGCAGAAGCTTGTAGAAATTAATTGTAGGTAATTTAGTTACAGAAATGAAATCAGTCTTGGAAATGTCACACTGTCAAAGCAGTTTTTTTTAAAGTAATGTGGCTGCTATAGGTTATTGCAAAATGTCTTGTAAACCAGAAAACTCCTAAAATGTAAATAGATTAATCACAGTTTCCAATTTTTCCAAATAGCCCATTAAAGATGTGTTATTTTAAACAGATGCAATCACTTCTGAGCTCCATATACATTTTCTTTTTTTATATCCTTGCCAATATCAATCTCATTAGGATTTAATTCACCAATATGACTGCAAAAAGCTGGATGTTTGCATTACTGAAGGAGATGTTACTAAATGTAGTAGCTCCAGAAGCTCCTTGTAAAATCCATGTAGTCAATGAGCAGATGAAAGCCAGTTTTACCAAATACACATTAAATCCTTAATCAAAATAAAGCTAAAATAAATGGCAAATTTTAATGCACAAAACAAGTGAAGAGTGATGGTGATCTAGAAACTTATTCCTAAATTATATCAGCTCAATTTGTAAAACATTAACACATAAAGGAATCTTGATGTATTTTTTTTTAAATGGTCCCAACTGGCAAAAAAGTTTTGATTTCAAAGAAAGTGTTTCACAAAGTTCAGTGTTGTCAGAACCAACAAAGGTTCAAACCATTCTAATAATGACTATTTACAGAAGAGATGGAGTGACTCATAAAAAGAGCTTTCAAGCCAAACTGTAGCAATATATTTTTAGAGAATAGCCAGTTTCTTTTCAATTGTCAGCTGCTCACTATGATCTAAAAGGGTTCAACTGCAGTGATTTGTAGCACTCTCCGTTTTCATCGATGTTTCACAATTCATCAGTTTCAAACCTAAATAATACTGTACCCCACTGCAAATGTTCCTCTAATCTTTTCCTCCTCAAATGACCTGATCTGCAGGACTACAGGGGAAAAATCCCCATTGTTCACCACTAAATATAAATCCTGCATGAAACATGTCTTCCCTTTATCTTTTCCAATGCTTTGTTATTGCATTTAATGATCTGTCCCTGATTTCCCTTATTTCCTGTCTTTTAATGACCAAAGAAGAGCAGAAAAATCCACTGTAATACACTGATCTCTTTGAAGTCTCCCATTTGATAATTATAGATAAAATGATGTTAAAGAATATAAAACCCCACAAGTTTAAGGGAGCAAACGTGCAATGTATCTGTAATATTATACTCGATTGTACCTCACTGTTTATTATAACCTTCCTTCTTTGAATGTCATGAAAAACCCTGAGACACCAATTGGTGTCAAATTGTATTATTAAAATTTCACGGTGTAATTCCTGAATATTGCTGGAGTTGTTTTAAACATTGAACGTTTTTGGGTTTAAAATGTTATTTAAAGAAAAAGAGATACATCCGGGATGCCTATCTCCTTTCCCAGTGCTCATCCCTTTAATACTTGATTGATATACTCTCCTGGTCTGATTTTCAAAAGAATTGAAAAAGCGAGGCAGGAATCTGAATGTCCTACTTTCCCTGAAATCCCTGATATTTCCTCAGTTTCATTGAAATTCTCAGCATATCCTACAGAGACTTTCAAGGTGTTGGCTTCCTTATCAATGCCAGAATTCACCACATATCTGAGAATTATCTCCTACTCTTCTTGTTCTGTGTGACAGTGGGTTCCACAATAACAAATCAGCCTTTCATCCTTCCGAAATGTCCTCTGCATGTGTTAAAGCTGGGCTTGAAAATTTTGCATTTCCCAGACAGAATTATGGCAAAGTAGGGAGCTGGAGTCCTCGTGCTCCATAAGCTGTGGGTGGGCTGCAAGGGGACTGGATTCAGAGGAGATACACAATGTCTGTCTGGAATGGAAATCAATTCCTGCAGAAACCCCATTGAAGGGCACCTCATACTCTCCCTAATCTCTCCTCCTGTTCAGAGAACAAGGCTGCTGCAGCCAGTCATTTCTAGGTCCTTGAAACTGTGCAGCTTGGTATAATTTAGACATGAATTCTCTATCTATATAACTTAGAAAACTACTCTGCTTCCTGTCTTCCTCATGGAGTAAAAGATTTTCCTCATGGCCTGTCTGATCCTTTCAGGTTTCAGTTTAATCCTGTTGTCTCTTTTAGTCACACCACTGTAATTTCATTTTCTTGATACCTTCTTCCATGCAGGGCTGGGCGGGTGCTGAGGAACCCCTGGATCCATCTCTTCTCCAAGCTCTCAGCCTCTCCCTGCAAGGCAGGGCCTCCAACCCTGATCCATTGTGGCAGTCTCTCCACTGAACCCCTGTCACGTTGTCAATGACTTTCTTATCCTGGGGATCTGAGAATGAACACGGCATTCCGGCTTTGTTGCCTGTGACACTGTGTCTCCTGATGCCTCTGAGGGTGTAAATTATTTTCTGCTTCACCAAAGTGTTGTCTGAGCTATTTATGATGACACGAGGGGGGATTACTTGGCACAATTTAATAGTTCTTTAGATAAGAGGAAAAGAAAAGCTTTGAAATCTGGGGAAAAACAGCCAACTTGCAAAGGAAGTTTTAGAATGAGTGAATCTGGTCCTTCTGTCCAACCTGAACATGATTTTGCCACAGTGCAAGCCCTTCTGTGCTACTGACAGTATCTGCTCCTACAGGACCCAAAAGAAGCTCCATCTTTCAGACTGGGGAGCTGGTAGGCTGTATTGGCACCTTGGGAAAGCACAACATACAGAAGAAGAGCTTGATGTATTTGCTGACATTTCATTATTGGTCATGTATTTGTTGGACTGACAAACAACTGTGGAATGCAGATGCGTAAGGAAACCTTTTTAAAGAGAGCAATGAATCAGTGTTTGAGACTGATGTTGCATATGATGACAACTCCCTGACTCTCTACGGCATTTCTCCCGTCTCAGACACTGTTCTTGATGTCATGTCCCATAGCTTCTTTTCCTTTACCTCAAGTCCCCTCTTCCCCAGTTATCCTTCACTCTAAAATACTCCATTTGCTCTGTTCTGTTCTGTTTTTCCTTCCCTGTCACCAGTGTCCTCCAGCTCCCACAGATGCCTCTTTAACACACAAGATTTTGAAAGTGGGAGCAATAGCTTGGAGGTCAACATCAAACCATTCAATGTACTTCCCTGAGGAGAGTCACTGTGAGCTGCACAAATAGAGATGCCTGTGAGTAAAGACTCTAATGCTTCATTACCACTGCAACAGAATAATTGGTATTCTAATTTACATCCTCCCAACACTATCTATCTATCAAGATGTAATGAGATATTTAACATGTTGTTACTCTATGTACGCACATGTTTTATACATAACAACCTGTTATCTGTCAGCTTAAACCAGCACTGTACAGTACAATTAGATTCTCTCCCCTATAATTATCCTAACATATGTCTGGGCAACCCCAGCAAAGACAAATAATATGCACTGGACATAAATCATGACAGAATAAGGCCATGAACTCTCTTAGTTCGGTATTTTATATTATTTAACTTTCTTGAAACTTCAGACACTTAAAGTCAAATGGATTCTTAAAATGAAAAATCTATTCATTTTTTTAAGAAGGCATAATACTTACAAATGCCTTCTCTACATTTTTATTCAAAAGGAATAAAATGAGCTACCCAGCAGGGTAGAATATGGATCAATATGTGTTTTCAGTGGTTCCTGGTTTTATTTCCACTGAACTCAGGAGGTGTTTTGCCACTCATTTCCAAGAGTGCAAGATTAAGTCCGAGCTAGAATTTGTATCAATCCTGTCTATGTCTTTTTTAGGTTCACAAGTACTCCAGAAATCTTTAAATTCTGCTACCTACGAGTAACATGCACTCCGAATCGTGGAGTTCCCCCACAGTCTGAAAGTTCTGCCATCACACAAAGTCCTTCCAGCTCTACCATTCAAATGGCTGCTCTTGCAAATAATCTTTCTCAGTAAAATTAGAGCAGTAACTTTGTTCCTATTAAAACTTGTTTTTTTCATGATCATATACAATAAGAATTTTCTGCCTTCTGTGCCTCCTTTGTACAAAGAATTGCAGTGGAAGAGTACTTGTATTCTTTCTAAAGACCATGCATGATAATTTCAGGGGTAACTTAAACCAGGATATTCTCTTCACCTTCCCTGGAACCTTCTACATGAACAGAAGGTATCCTTGTCTGGCTCAGGTAAGCACACCAATTTTCCAAACTGTTCTGTTACTTCAGATTTGAGAGAGAGAAATATGAAATTATTCAAAGTGAGCGATTCATTAAAAACATAATGAAGAATGTGCACTATTTTAAAAAACATTAGGTAGAAACAATCCCAATTACACTAAGACTGATGGGACTCTCCTGTTCAAATCAGTCCCATCTGACTGATGGGACTCTTCTGACAAAGAGATTTTAACCCTCACTTTAATTTTGGTTCTTTTCCTTTTTTCCTGCAGAGAATTTATGATTTTTTTTTTTTAATTACACCAACTGTAGTTTAACCAGAGTGAAGGGGATCTGGTGCCCCCAGTTCTTTTGGATTTCTCATAATATCCTTGTTTGTTAGTTGCTTAGACACCAGCAAGTAGAAAACTGTTACATTATTTTATTTTCTTAAAAAGAAACACCTTAATTTAATAATAAATATAACCTTCACAGAGGCATTACTTTTGAATTTTTAGACACTTCAGAGACTAAATAATTTTAAAAATTAGAGTGTTCACACTTTTCAGCTACTTTTGTTTTGCAGACAATAGCAGTGGATAAAACATTGGGTGCATTCAGTGTGGAGCAGCATTGACATAGGATTAGGCAAATGCTCTAGAAATTAGTGCCCATCCCTTTGGTATTTCAGATTTGCATCTTAATTTCCCTTTCCTTCAGAAAATGTTCAGTGTATTTCCATGTGTTTTTGTCCAGCTGACATAAGGGGTTAGAGTTTATTTCGTGTGTACAGACGTTTTTCTGAAATACAGCAATCTGCAGCTATTTGGTAAATATGTCTGGAGGCTTTATTGTGAAAACATTTAATTTCCATTTCCAATTTCAGATCACCTTACTGGCACTTGAGTTATTCTCCTACAGTCAAGAATATTAGAGAGATCAGCTGTTTTGTCTATACAGTAAATAATTTGGAACAGGGACCATAATTTACTCAATATTTGTATCACTTTAAAAATAATGTATTCTCAAATTGATTGACTTCTAGTCAGTACCATAATATGAATGTTAAAACAGGGTTGCATTTCACACTAAGTCATATATTAGCCAGTATTCATGGAACCCAAATTTAATTCTGTCTTGGGTGAGTATCTACACTACAGAGTTCAAAGTTACAGTCATCAAATGTCTGAAAGGAAGCAGATCAAATACCTAACTGGGCAGTCAAAACAGCTCAAATTGCAACTATCAGACACTTATGATGAATTGCTCATGAATAAGCAGCAGGCTAAGAATTACTGACAGAAGCTATTCTGAGAGGAGTTTTGAACAAATCCTGGGGAAAAAAAAATCGTGCTGTTTCAATGACAATTCACAAACAGAGAGTTGACATTTGGCAAACACATAATTCAACATGAATTACTCAGCCAAGACTAGTAATAACACCTAGCAATTATACAGTCCTTTACACATTCAGCAGATTATACAAACTCTGACATTAATTAAGTTGAACCCTCTTCTCCTCTGCTCTTTGCCTTAAAATTCTCTTCAGCAAAAAACTTGCTCTGGCACACACAGATTTTCGCACAGACTGGCTGTGTGACCAGCAAAATCTCCATCTTTATGGGCAAAGAGAAACAAGGTTGAAGTCTGAGGCAAAAACGCAAAGCTGGGTTGTCAGTTTAGAGTCCAGCATAAATTAGGAATGATGCACAGTTGTGAAAAGCCAAAGAAGGACTTGAGATTTCTCAGTTACTGTCCTTGTTACTGGGAGGAGGAGCAGGAGGAGGAGAGGGATTTGTCTGCTGGGTTGGTACCAGCTGAAAGCCCAGCAGGAAGATCAGTGGAGGTAGGTGGTTCACAGCCCATCCTTGCACTGGAAGAGGCATCACCATTATTACAGGAAATATTTGCAGGTTGTTTAGTATCTGGAGTATGTACCTGGAGTATGTACCTGAAGTATGTACCTGGAGTCAAAACACTTCAGAGGGGCAGGAAACATAAAGCCTTCACACGGACTTGTTTTCTCCTTCCCTTCTCCCGGCCTCCTTTCTCCCTGTACACACAGAACTTATTCAGGAGTGTATAGAAAAAAGCAAAATTATACCTGAGTAAGACCTATTGGAAGAAAACAGGAAGGCTAACAGGCTGGGATCACACTCATAACTCCAGACAGCATCCTCTATAATTTCTTTTAAGATTGCTGTGAAATTAATTTCCTAAATATTGTCAAATCACCTACTCTCTCTATTCAGATAGATGATGTATGCATGAAGTTGATTAGTCTGTAACAAATATGTCCTGAAATAATATCAGGCTGCTGATAGTGGTATAATCCAAATTTTGGAGGATGCCTTGAATAGATCAGAAATTAGAAATTGTTCTTAATACACTCAGGTGAATGCATATCAATTTATAGAGATGATAAATATTCTAAGGAGACAAAGAAAAATAAATTAGCCCCAACATTTTTAGCTGATGGGGTTAAAAGGCAAACTCATTAGCACATTCATAAGACATTTGCTTATCTATACACCAGCCTTCTGTTGCTGAACAAACCTCCAGAGTATCGCCTGGTTCATTTCTCTGCCTTTGTCAGTGGTGCCACATGTATGGGGTTCAATATTGCCCTAGTTATTCAGCATTGGTGAGTGATCAGTGTGCCCAGTAGCCACTCACTCATGTGTAAGAAAATCAAATGGTTCAGAGTCTTTGATCTCATTGCATTTCACTGCTTGTGTAATTTATAGGGCTGATAATTGAAAGTGGTACAGGTTCCCTGAGTTAAATTCTCTGCTCATTTTCTAATGTGCTTTGATAAATGAAGTAGGTTGGTAAGCATAATTACGGTCCTGGATTTCGATATTTTTCTCTCTCTCTTTAGGATTATATTTAGATGTAGTGGCAGTACAATTTTAAAAAGAGCTTTTCCCTAGCTACCATATGCCGAGTCTCTCCCAAAGCTCAAGTCTTTTAGGTACAAACTCTTAGAGAACATATAAGTTTCTGACAGACAGCCACCTGACATGTATTTGAAGCTATTCATTATAAATTGCATGCCCCTTCTATGATTAGAGAAAGTGAACACTCAAACTAAACTTTCAAAGTTTGCTAATAATCAATAGCTCCACCTTTTCCTGAAATTCCCTGCATCTAAATCACCAAACTCGTTTGTGCCAGGCAGCAATCCCTGGCTCTGTGGGCCTGAGACATAACTAGAATATTTTGTGTTTTCAAAGTGAGATAATCTGGAAAAAAAAGGTGAAATCTGTACTGCAGCCTCCTGGAGCAGTGCCTCCAGAGCACGATGCCAAGAGCATGCATTGCTTGCCCTGTGGCCTGTCCTCAGGGTATGTGCTTGTCTTTGTGGGCACGGGGCCTGCTGGCATCACGTCAGGAGTCTGTCCGAGGCTAAAGGAGCCCGTTTTGGCACCATCTATTTCATGTTTTCTGCCTGGAGTGAGCCCTGGAGCAAATTAGTTTGCCAACTGTCCCTTGGCTTCCTGCTGGAGCAGACGAGCGTACTCACTCAGCAAGGAGCCTGGGAAGCCCTGGAATACCTGCACTAGGAATAAGCAGCACCCAGGCTGGGCAGCTCGCTTGCTTAGCAGCACAGGGGCCCCTGAGGACAGATGCCATGTGGTCTTGCTATACTGACTTGGGGCTATAAGTGTTTCCAGGGTGGAACAGATATTAAAATATCACCCACATCACAGTTTCCATGACTATACGAGCTTGCAGAGCTTCTTATCCTCATGTGTAAGTTGTGAAGAGCAAGCTTTTTGTCACCCTCTGTGTAAGATCCTGGGTTTAATACAACAATTTTTATTGAAGGACAATTTATTCTCTTTTCTTCCTGCAGTATGATTCTCCATTGCATGTTAGATAAGTTCAGGAGGAAAGGGAGAGATCTGGTGAAGAGTAACAAGTCTCTGAAAAGTGGCTATAAGCATCAGAGATCTGCCTTTCAAGCACTAACCAGGCATCACACCCTGTTTTTGGACAGCTGTTTCATCCTGCCACTTTCACAAATATTAAGGGCAATTAAAATCACAAAAACAAAAACATTGACTCCTACACACCTGTGTTTTAAACTGCTGCTTAATATTTACTTAATCGTCATAATAGTATTTAGTGCATTCACCTCTTTAAATGGATCTGTAACCATGGCAACAACAGCATAATCTCATAGCAGGTTCTTTAAAGTCACACTCTGGAAACAGTACATTGTTCCAACTTGTATTGTTTAGTCTGATGCTTTGGATAGCAACGTGACTGCACCTATTTGGCTGTTGCTGGAGTTAAGTAGCCCCTTCCAACCAAAGCACTTGTCATATGCCACTAAATGTCCCTCAAGACTTTTGTCAAGGCCAGTCTGCATCATTCCCAAGGAGAGGAAACTAAGGCACAATCATATGAGCTGACATGTCTGCTTTCAGACAGAATTTCTGGGCAAAAAGAGACACCAGAACACATTTTCTACACTTCCAGGCAAAACACTCACTGGTCATCAACTAAGCAATGAGATGTCCTCTAGATCTTAAATGAAAAAAAAAGAGAAAAAAAGAAAGGAAAAGATAAAAATTGGGATCTTTTCCATTCAAAGTCAGGCTGAAGCACAGTAATTCCAGAGGTCTGAGTGCAATGCAGTTTGGGTAAAAATTCATTCCAGCATCTAGGTCATTGGCCATAAAACACACTCAGAAAGCCAATGTGGGATTTCTTTTGCTTACACTGCTATTTGTTTACTGTAACTGTTGAATTTCAAATTTATGCTGATTCAAGAGCAGAACTTGACCTCTTGTTTTTGTGCAAACATCCACCACATGAAAAAAAGAAAGAAGCAGTAAAAATATCTGAAAGGAGCCAAGGAGTTTCTCAACAGCACGAATTTCATAGTTCGTTCTAAGGCCTCTCTGAAGGGTGCAGTTGTGCTGCTTTTTCTGTAATATGACATATTTTTGCCCTTCCCCTTTTATTGCTATTCCCATTAGAATAGAGTGGTAAACATTTTTAACAATGATATGTTTTCACCAATTACTCAACAAATATGGAGATGTTGAGTTAGAGGAAATGAGGCATTAAGTACTGCAGGCAGAGTTCATACAAAGCACCACAGAGGCTTGAGAGCAGCTGCTGTAAGCCATTGTGCTAAAATTTCACTTTGAAAAAGGTACACTTCTGTTCAGTAGGCTCAAATGTTTCTACATTTGAACCATTCAAAGGTTTTTGTGTAAATTGTTTACATTCCCATTGTGAAAATAATTTCATTTTGAAATATCTAGGCAACTGAAATGCCACAAATACCCGTATGACTGGCATTAGGGTCTGAAAATGTGGGAACACGATTCAGATATCCATTGCAAAGGGTGCAGACTGTCCTTGGTTCCCTCTGCTTTGGAAACAGAGCATGTAGGGTAAGATACTCAAAGTTGCCCAAGACAATAAAACTGCTTAAAGTCAGGCACTGAGGCACCTGTAGTTGGTTTGCGTGGCAAGGTTTTGGTAGTGGGGAGTACAGGTGTGGTTTCTGTGAGAAGCTGCCAGAAGCTTTCCCCATGTCTGACACAGCCAATTCCAGCTGGCTCCAGGATCGATCCACCTCTGACCAAGGCTGAGCCCACCAGCTATGGTGGAGTGCTTTTGGGATAACAGATTAAAGAAAAGGGGAAAAAAAAGCCCTGTGCAATGGAAATTTCAGTCAGAGAGAGCAATAAGAATAGGTGAGTGCAACGACTCTGCAGACATCCAGGTCAGTGAGGAAGGACAGGCAGGAGATGCTCCAGGCACTGGAGCTGAAGTTCCCCTGCAGCCCACGGTGCAGCCTGTGGTGAGGCAGCTGTGCCCCTGCAGCCCAGGGAGGTCCATGGGGGAGCAGAGATCCACCTGCAGCCCAGGAAAGACCCCACACCAGAGCAGGTGGATGCCCAAAGGAGGCTGCGACCCTGTGGGAAGTCTGCACTGGAGCAGCTCCTGGCAGAACCTGTGGAGAAAGGAGTCCCCACTGGAGCAGGTTTGCTGGCTGGACTTGTGACCCCACAGGGGACCGACACCGGAGCAGCGCGTTCCTGAAGGATTGCAGCCCGTGGGAAGGACCCACACTGGGGAAGTTCATGGAGGACTGTCTCACATGGGAGGAACCCCACAGTGGAATAGGGGAAGAGTGTGAGGAGCCCTCCCCCTGAGGAGGAAGAAGCTGCAAAGACCATGTGTGATGAGCTGACCACAGCCCCTGCTCCTGTCCCCCTGCAGCACTGGGGGACAGGAGGTGGAGAAACCGTGAGTGAAGTTAAGAAAGGAATGGTGGGAGGAAGGTGTTCTAAGATTTATTTTTTGATTCTCATTATCCTACTCTGATTTGATTGGTAATAAATTAAGCTAATTACCCCAAGCTGAGTCTGCCCGTGACTTTAATATGGTGAGTGGTCTCTCCCTGCCCTGATCTCGACCCACATGCCTTTCATGATATTTTCTCTCCCCTGCCCAGCTGAGGAGGGCAGTGATAGAGTGGTTTTGGTGGGCACCTGGCATCCAGCCAGGACCAACCCATGACATCACCTTAGTAAATCTCTTCCTTTCATATAATTAATCCTTTTCTAGTACCATTTATTTTAATGGGACATGAGGAGTTGTTTATATTTTCTTGTTACCAGAGTTAGAAAGTAGCACAATGATGTCATTTTTATACTAATACACCTTCTGGCCATTCCGACCATGGACTGTCAAATGCCATTTCTGATGACTCATGCACATAACTGGTTATTCTTTTGGCAGCCTTTTCCTTTGATGCTCTGGCCTTTCAACTTTGTGATTTCTCTGCTCTTCTGAGCCACTCTGTGTCCTTGTCTGACCCTCCCTGTCTCCAGCCTCTCTGACTCTCATATTGGGCAACCTGCTTTCCATCATTTTAATTTTTTAATTTCTTTATTTCTGCTTTTATTCGTGTATTGAGTATGTCAGACTCCTTTGGAGGGAAGTTAGTTTTCTTTACTGACAAGAAGCACAGTTTTAGAGCTGGGGGTGCCATGGTATTTATGAGTGCTGAATAAAAAAATAAGAATACAAAGAACCATAACATGTGATTGAGAAACATTACCTGAGTGTCAGGGAAGGGAAAGAAACTCTGTGAAATTTGCTTTCTTCCCCCTCCTTTTTTTTTTTTTCCCAATTTAAATAAACTTTAAAAAGGAATTCCATTTAATTGAGGACTGATATCACAGTCAGCAAGGAGTAACGCACTCCAGCAGTTCCCACAGAGCTGCTCTGCAGAAGAATGGGTCACTGTCTTTAATTTTTATCTGCTGAGGGCAGGAAAATGGGAGGACTCAGAAACAGCCCCAGCTGGGCCCAGCTCTTTCCCAGCTCTTCCTCTGTGCTCCTTGCCCGGCCAAGCTTCAGAGCACTGCCCCCAACTTAGTGTCCAGCTTGTTTCTCCCTTGTTTTCATGCCCTCCACACTACCTGTTCCCAGCCACAGAGACTCTTAGGGCTTGCTGGGGAGTCTCCTTCCTCATTGTCTGCCCTATGTCTTTCCTCTTGTTCCTGCTAAAAGCTCTCTGGGATGCTGTGCTGTATCAGGCTGAGGTAATTCACTGCAGCTCCTTTCCTTGCATCGCTTTTCAGCCTCCTCATCCAACAGCTCTTCCCTCATGGCAGAACCATTCTGCACCAGCATTTGCACTGTGCATTTCACTTTCCCAATCAGCATAACTGGAAAAAATACTTTTCATTATCCTCATTCACTGATAAAGTTGGGTCATGCAGCTCAGGCTCTACTTAGCATTTAGACCGAGGGAGAGATCTATCTAGTGTGGCAAATTTTAGCACTTTCAGTAAAAGGTTGTCAGATTAAAAAAACAGTATTGGAACAGATAGTGCCTGGCAATCTTAATAATAACCATAATAACTCTAATAATAATAATACCACCAGCAGTCACTCATAATATATCTGTTTTCCTTGATTGTTATGGAAGATTTCCCTGTAATATTCTTCTGAAATTATATTATCTTTTCTCTCTATGAGTAAATTATAATTGACACTACAATTTATCATTTGAGAATAACACTGTAACCTTACATTTTTTAAAGGCAGCTTTTATTCAGATCACTCAGGGACAGACTCTACCTGATACAAAAGATCATGCAGAAGATCTAGTGTAGTTTGTCTTTCAAGGTCAGCAAGACTACAGTGACACAATCAGATTTGGTCTATGACTGAGAGACTTAAGCCATACCTCTGTTTAAAGACCTCCATTTCATTCTTACATGTTCTTCTGTTTCAGCCAGCATCTCCCCTCTCTGTCCCCCTGCTTTCCAAATCAAACAGATAATTGTAGAAGAAAACAGTTTCCAACTGTTCTTTACCATCTCAAGGGAAGAAAAATAAAGATGGAATGCAAAATTAAAAAAAACTTATACAGCACCCATTACTGACATTAAATATAGGTGGATTGTGGCTTTGTATTTTTTGGGGGCTGACCAGAGGAATGTTAGTGTGCAATCCATGATATTAGTGGAGGTAATAACTTTCAATATTTCTTGCAACTTAGGAGAGAGTTTCCCAGAAGGGTGAAGGAATCAGAGGCTCTGTTTACAGAATCATTACCCCATTGCTTAGGTTACTGGAAGGGAAATAACAACAACTTCAATATCAGTAGTATAATATAGGAATTTTTTTTTATCTTTAGTTTACCCAGACGGTTGGCAAAATCATCTTCATAACGGTGGTATTATCCAGCTTTACTAATGCGTAACCAAAGCCTTAGAGAATATATACCAAATGCCTTAATGACATTCCTTTCTTTCCTTCAGACATTCCTAGTCATAAAATCTCTTATATAGTTTCCCAAACCAAATTAATCCTGCACTGTAATAGTGAGCACGACATAGATGTTTTCCCAGATTAAGTCTAATTTAGCAGGCAATGTGTAGAAAAGTTTTGAGCTCTTCCTATAGGACATTTTGCTGAAATTACTCCACATAAATCAAAGAGAAGATACCAAAATAACTTCAATGAGTCTCTTGCTTTCTCAATGTTTGCATGTTGGGCATAACTGA
This sequence comes from Corvus moneduloides, assembly GCF_009650955.1. Lineage (NCBI taxonomy): Eukaryota > Metazoa > Chordata > Aves > Passeriformes > Corvidae > Corvus > Corvus moneduloides. The sequence continues at coordinate 2,738,233 of NC_045479.1, forward strand.
TTCGCTGTCTAGTGTGCCCTGGAGAGTTATGAAATCCAAAAAAGGAAGCCTTCTCTGTTGAAACAGCAGAGTGTTATTCATTAAAATAAAACTGCATTGAGGAAAACCAGCCTACTAATTAACAAGGGGCTACTGCGAGCCGATCTATTATTTTCCAATATTAAATAATTAGCGTTTTTATTACTGTACCATTATATACACATCATTTGCTTATTTATTGACGAGATGTAAGGGTTTTTAAACTTTCATTAATATGGTTTGATGCAGCAGAGAATTGCTTTATTGGAACAAACTACTCCAAACCTCTCATTTTTTTCACCCACTCTTAGTGAAAGGTGAAGAGCCCCATAAAGCTGCATGTGCTGCATCTTTTCATATGCACATCTATCATTACTGTGACATGGCAGTGTGTTGCTCCTGTCATTGTTTCACATTCCTAGTGCAAAAATAAACTAAAATTAATTTAAATTAAGTTAAAATAATTCCTGAGCTCTATTTCCCTCTCTGAAGTGGGAAGTTTCATTTGGAAACCTGTCCTCAAAAAATGCTCACCAGGAGTCACAGGTTCTGTAGTACCCACATCCACTGTGCCCTGTGAAAATGTTCTAAAAAAGGCCACAACAAAGAAAACACATATTTCAGCACAGTCTGAGAGAGACAGAATTCTTTAGGATTGTGTTTGATTATCCTCTGGTGCCAGAGTGGAATGACACCCCCGTGTATTCTGCTTGTGGCTTGGAAAATGTTTGATTATTTTTAATAACTGTATGTCAGTTCTCATTGAATAACAAAATGTGAGAACAACTGCATGGACTACGGTCAGTGTCCAAATAGCATTTGGCAGTCTTCTCTGGGTTATGGTATTTTGCCACAATTGGGTTTGCTGACCAACCTAGCAGCCACCTCTTCATTAGTGGTGGAGGTAGGATGAAATTCTGTTTGTGAGTTATGGAATATCTGGACTTTTTGAACTGCACAGTCACAATAGAAGCATCAACTAGCATCTACATTAGATTTTTATTGCTTTTCTTGGCTTATCTTTGCAAGCCTAGTGCAGCAACAAAGATGAACTGTTCTATGTCTGTATAGTTATGTCCAGGCATGCTAAAGCACTCCAATGACTGCCTGCCAGAAGTGGAATTTTCCCTCTTTTCAAGGGGACTCTTTTGGCAAAGATTTCTACAGCTTTAGCCTAATTTAGACATAATTAGATATAAATAGACATAAATATTCTTGAAAAAGAACACTATCTTGCAAAATAGAAGTGTAACAAGCATCTCACAGATAGAACATATCATTGTAGAATCCATTCAAATGGAACAGCCTCCCCACTGATATTTAAATATTGAACTGATTTCCAAGTCCTTATAAAGCTAAAAATCATCATTATTAATGATCTCAAATAAAATTGACCCTTAACTGGCTGTTGATACATATTCAGGTATTTCTGAAGATCCTTATCTAGAATAGGAGTGATATAGTAGTTTGCAATTACAGAATTACAATTGAACTCTGAAATACAGAGCTCTTCATGGCTTTGTCTTTGATATGTACTTAAAACTTATTATTATAGACCTACCTTATAGGGCAGAATTTGACTTGCATAGAACAGGATACATGTGTAACTCTTTATGATGGTGTTTGAATTTTTGTCCCCAAGGTGTTTTTAAAAATCTTGCCTGAAGTTAATAAATAACCGTATAAAAATAACAAAGCTAACTAACTTAACACAGCTCTTAGGCTCTTTTGAGTAGAGTGCCATGAGCTGGGAAAGATTTTAAAGAGATTATGGGCTGAAGATAAGAATTCCTATCTGACAGATCCCTCTGGAGGTCATGCAAGGGAAACAAACAAGAAGCCATGTGGCCAAAAGGTGATCCTCTAACAAACAATTAGAGGGTATATGGGTCAGAGAAGGGGGAGAGAAGGAAGGCAAAACTGAAGATACTCAGTTCTACCATATGACTGAGATGCTGATGTAAACAAGTATTGTACCCTTTGTGCAGCTCCTGTCCCAGTGCTTCAGCTTTCTTATTTGTTCTGTCTGATTTCCATTTCCAGAAGCCTTGGTGCTCTGTCTGCTTGTATGGCCAGAAAATGCTTGGAATTAGACTGAAAATGATCCCTCTGGTACCCATGATGTATCACACATGGCTCAGCTGGGAGAGGAGGGACAGAGTGGTTTCATTCCCTATCAGATGATAAGTCACATATGAAGTATGGATCCCTCTGGGGCAATTATCCCAAAAAACATGACATCTTTTCCTTAGAAAGTCCCAAGCTAATGTTAGTGCTCTGACCACTCTCATGAAGAAGGAGCTGCCCCAGGAGGAAAATGTCATTGGAAGGAGAAGTATCAGCATTATAGCTCTGGGGAGAGGATGCAAATATGGCACAGAGAGACTGAGGATTGTTCAAACTGGACAGATTTGGATAGCATAGGAAGAAACAGTTCTTCCAATGGAGTCTTGAGCTTATAGGAAAAGAAAAAAAATTGCAGTCTCCAGCTCCTGAGATTGTAACAAATGTGAATTCTGTCTGAGTACCTCAAATGAACTTAAATATTCCTAAATTAATATGTTAACAAACCCAGCTGAAGTTAGGAGGCTTGAGAGAATGAAAATGTTCCTGTGTTTTGATTTTTTTGTCACTTCCTGTGAATGTATACTGGCTGAAGTAGAACACTTGGAGTAAGATAGATTCCACAGACTAACTGGACTGAAGTTTGGAGTGTGTTTTCTGGCTGAAAGGACTGAGAAAATAGCAATATCTGTTTACAGAACAGTTTCCAAACAGAGAAAATAAACAGTGAAGAAAAGGAAAAAATACAACAGGTTTGAAGTGGTATATCAAAGATATTTTTACTATTTAGGTAACCTATATGCTTTTATAATATTTTCTCTTCCTCTGATTTTTCTTTGTCACAATTTTGTCTGTTTGTTTTGATGCAGGATTTTTTTCCCCAACCTGCAACACCTGGGTCAGCTGTCCTGTATGTAAATGGTGCCTTGGCCATGACTCCTAGCACTGCATTACTCAGAAGGAAAGATAACTGCAGAAGTGTTTTGTTGCTACACTTTCCAGGTAATCCTACACTAGTCTGTAAGAAAAAAAGATACACTGAAAAGTGAGTCAGGAGTGAAGGCAGGAAAGGAAGAAGACAGAGAAAGAAATACCTAAACTGCTCAGAGCATCTTAGCTTTCCTGGTAATTGCACAGGGATTTTGTCCAGCCCAAAAGGATCACTGGCTATTCAAGATATAAAAACTCATGAACCACAAGGATATTGATAGATACAATCAGAAACACAGAACACTGGTTGTTCTTTCTTTAATTTTTTTTTATTTTCTCATTCAGAATGATGTTCAAAACCACTGGACTACTTTCTAATTTGCCCTTTTCCCCCCACACTTCATTTCATTTTCATTTGCTGTCATGCTGAGATGTATCTAGGGTATTTAATGCAAAAGTTAAAACACAATCCAATTGGAGGTAAATTTTTGGTGCAAATAAATCATACCGAATACCCAAAACCTTATTATTGTTGTTTTTATAAAAGGAAAAGATATTTCTTGTTTAAAATACATTTTTCTCTTACACCCAAAATGCTATTCTTATTGGGAAATCAGACTTTTGTAACCATAATCCTCAAATCAATTGCACAAATACCACTGAACAGATTACAATAAATTTAGATCATTTAATAACTTGCTGCAGGTTTTCAGAACTTTTATCATTGTTACATGCTTGTGGTATGTAATATATCAACAGTTTTGCAAAACTGAGCTTGTCTCTGAGTTGTTTCCCTTTTCCAAAGCCTCTGCTTATGCAAGTATTGCTAATTCCCATTTCTAACTCATCCAGTAAGACTGGCTACAGCAGCCCAGTGAAATCCAGTGGAGAGATCAATGGGTCTGTGTAAAAGGGAGGAGGGTGTATAATCCGGGATGTTGTACCTGCTCAGGATTTAGAACTCTATTTTCATTGCTAGCTTGATTATCAGTCCTGGGAAGGAAAGTGCTGTGTTTACACTGTTGACTGAAGACACCCTGTGTAGCTGTGAACAGCAAGTGGGAAATCAGTTTAAATGAAACTCCAACCTGTCACAGCTGGGCTCTTTGTAGTCCTGAGACAACTCTTTACAGCTGGCCTGGGCAAAATCTCCATGGTAGACATAATCAAAGGAGAAACTGGAATGTCTTACTGCATCCCTGTGTGGCTAATGAAGCATCTCCACAGGTAGTTTTGTGCCTGAGTTCTTGTGCGGAGGAGGCGACTGTGACTCCATCCTGGGAAGTTTCACCAGTGCAATTCACTGGAGCAGCCCCACTTTGCCTACACAGACACATCTTACAAAACCTTGTTAATTAGTCCAGGCTTCATAGCTCAGTTCCTAGTGAGGCATAATTAGAAGGACTGCTGGACAATAGGTGTGTGATGTGAATCACTGAGTCAGGTCCCAAGCATGGAAAACTCTGAATGACATGGAAATATGACATGAAAAGGAAGAGTGCTATGAGGGAAATACATTTGTATTCTAAAAGCACAGCCAGGAAGGCAGAATGGATGAGAAAATGACCATGCAGAAGAAAAGCATCACTCAAGGAAAAAGAATGTGATAGGTTGTCATGATGGAACTGGAAGAGACAGCTCTCTCAGGGGCTGTATGGAATATGTTTGTGAATGAGCAGGAAGCATAAAAATGCAATGCCATGGAGAAGAACTTAGATGACAAGTGAAGAGACAGTGACAGGACAGATATGAGATTGAAAGTAGCTGTAGAATGCAAGAGAAGGAATTATAAAGACAAAGAAAACATGTTGAAAGAAAGAGTAGAACTTGTGACTTGGCTGTTGCACAAACCCTTTGCCTAAACTCACATATGCTGGACATATGATGAAACCATTTTATGGCAGGCTTTTTTTTTGGAATCTGAAAAGTATTATTTGTCTCATGGAAAAGGCAGCAGATGAAGTTCTCCAGTGCTGATCCTTGATTGTTGACAGGTCTTGTTCAAGCCATAGGCAGCTACCCATTCTGAGGCTGCTCTAATCTGTGACCAAGAAGTGCTCAGACAGTTTATTGCTATCTCTCCACTCTCTCTTGAGCTGACCTACATACAGCTCTTTTTTTTGGCATAGTTATGTACCTCAGTAAGCATAAGATGCTCTCTAGGAGAGAAAAAAAAATGGAACTACTGTTTGAGGAAATTAGGTTAAGGCAGAAAACACAGAAATGCCTTTTCATCTGATCATTCAGACACCAGCAAGATCTTCATGGTAGAACAGGTGGAACCAATTTGCAAAATGCTTTTGAAATCACTTACTGTGTGGTGAAGTGTAACTGGTGCCAGAACACTTCAGTAGAAATTTGAAGAACAGACTTGTTAAAATAATTTCACTCATATGTTATATACACACACACACTCATATGAAAATGACAAACTGTATTTTATGTGGAGCAGTAATAGGAGGAAAAAAGTAAATCTAGAAAGATCAGGGCTCTCTATAAGACCTAAACCCCCAGAGTTTTGTGCTTACTGACTGCAAGGCACTGAGGGGGGGGTGTGATATGGAGCACTGCTAAAACTCCTCATACTCTGGAAGTTTCAGTAGCTAGGGTGTGGAGAAGATTGGTTGGATTATGCTGCTGTTAAAGCAGCATTGATTACATATCTTTGCCTGTATCAAGATTCATTCCCTGAAGGTTATCCCAGTACATCCATATAAATCGTGTCATGGGTGCCACCAAAGAAAGCAGGAACTGTGCTCTAAGAAATGTTGCAGTTGGAGACAATAAGGTCCATTAAATGGAGGAGGTTCATTCCTGCCTGACAGTCATTCATCCAGCAAGAAGATGGGAGGAGTGAGGGAAAGCCGGGAGAGGATGCAATTTCTCGATTTCTCTGTAATAAGAAATTGTTCTCCTCAGTTTCTACAGGCATTCCTGAAGTCTACCTGTGAAGAAGACAGAAAATTGGACTTTTTAGTGGAGAAAGAAAGACCCTTCCACTGCCATTTTTGGGTATCTGCACAACAGAGGTGTCCTTTACCATAAGACATTAAAAAACTTATTGCTGAAATCCTTATTGAATAGAGCTGTCTGCAGATATAGATACAAGCTCAGTGACAGCTTTCTCAGTAAGGAGGGCACTCTGGAAAAGTATGAGAGGTGATCAGGAATAAACAATCAAGTTTCCAATAGTATGGGTCAACAGAAAGTGTCTTCACCCTAAGGTAAGGTGAATGAATGGTCATTTCTAATGCAGGAATGGCTTGTTTATTTTTTCATATCATCCCTGTAAACACAGGCAGCATGGCCTTATGGAACCATAAATATACAGCTGAATTCCAGACACTAAAGAAAGTGGTGCAGATAGAAAATAAAGAAAATCTTTATTTAAAGCTGCCAGAACATGATTAGAATTGTGTGAAGTTTGCTTTGTTCGGTTTTTTCTTTAGTGCTTCAAATCACTGCACTTAGTATTAAAACATATCAGTTCAGGCAGCTATTAATATCCTCCGAGATTTTAAAACAATTACATTTAAAAAAGGAATTGCAGAAGATGTATAAACAGGAATGATGCTTTAAAGAAATTAAACAAAGACCTTAACTGCAAATCCAGTCATAGGGCTGAGAAGAGGAAGAAACCTTTGCTAAATAAAGTCTTAGTGACATGAAGAAGTAATAATCTGACATTTTATTGCAGGAATTACATTTTTCTTCCTAACTGCTAAATACTTGTCTGATGTTCATTTGCTGCCACATTTAGAACTGTAAGTTCCCCCCGAAAAATGGAGTGTGCTCAATGAGATGCATTACTTACTATGTATCTGGGACAACAGCATCAGGGACTGTGCATCAGTGGACTGTGGTCGAACACAGGCCATGGCCGTATCATGTTAGGTTCCTTTCAGTAATTTGTAATAAATAATGACAATAAGCATTTGTAATCCTAAAGTAGGCTGAGAACAGTCTTGGTCTCTTTCCTGGTCAGATATTTCTCCCTAGCAGTCCATGATAAGAATGTGTTTCACTGCAAAGCAAATTGCCCAAATTTTGTACTTTCATACTCTGGATAAAAACTGAATCCTGTTCAGTTCTGTTCCACTCTTTCCTTAGAAATTCCTGAACGATATGTATCCCTGAACAGATGTTATTACAACCCCCAGTTTAAAGGCATGTTCATTTTTGTGCTCTTAGCCAGAATCTTCGAGGAGGTTTGGGTGAAGCATGGAGCTTGCATTACATTCAGAGGAAAATTCAGCTGATTGCTTGGCTTGGTATTGCAAAATGCTGATTTTACAGCACAATGACAGCTTGGCAGATGCCCCAATACTTCTTCCCTCAATATTTATCTAGTTTTTCATGAGAATTCTTATCAGTTGTATTTTCCCAATGATTATTTCTGTGTCTGAGGATCCCGTAGGCATTATTTAATTTGACATTATTGTCTGCAACAAAACACAAGTGCAAAGATCTGCTGAGGAAATGAGCCAAGCTATGAGGATCATGAGGCACAAAGAAACTAAGAACATAAACATTTATGTCACAAGCATCTATACCTTTCTGACCTTAATCCTCAAAGAATGGCTTCACTTTTTGACATGTTACAACAATTCTGTAGTTTGTAGTTCAGGAAGCTCATGCAAAATTGAGGATGAGAAGACGGAGGATCATTCCAGCTAACCTTTGTGTTCAGTAAAAATCAATAGGTCAAATATTAAAAACCACTCAGAATAAATAGTTGAATACACTGCTGTGAAATGACTGACTTTCAAGCAAAAGAGTTAGCCAGCCATATACAATTTGCAACCTGAAAAGCATGGAATTAGACAAAGAAGTTAATCTGATTTGTTTTCTCAGCTCAAACTGTAATGCAATATCAAACAACAGTATGGCAATTATTTAACTTTGTGGATGAATAATATGCCTTGAATTCTACATAGTTAAAGCTTAAATCTCAGTCAAAAGCATGTTCCTGAATTTACTGAACAAAGAAGGGGAATTTAAAAAAAATTCTTTGGGTTTATCAGTCTTCCCTTGTTCGAAAGCAAATCCCTTCAAAATCATTAAGACTATTTCTTGCTCTTCTTGTAGTAGTACATTCTACTACTTTCAACATTTTTGAGGCTACTAAATAAATGCTTTCTCAGCCAGAAATATGAATTACCATAGTGCTTACTTTTGACTATAGAAGAATAGAAATAAGAGCCTCAAAGTTGTCTGCCCAAGTGGTCTGATTCTTTTCTCAGTTACTGGTGGTTGTCTGCTGAATTTTCCAATCTAGAACCTCATCTTGCAGAACTGAATTCAGTGAGAGATTTACTATTGATGTCTAAGAGTTCTGTTGATATCTTTAATGAGAAGTAAACCACAAATTCTTCTTTTTCTGAGCTGAACTAGCCAGGACTGGAAGCTGAAATTACAGCTTCAGTGGAGTGCTATTTCCAGTCCTGTAAGAAGAGAAAAAGGTGACCAGGAAAACGAGAGCAGCCGTAATCACAAATTTCTCTATTTATATAGAGAGATAATATAACTAATAACAAATCTAAAAGTTTATCCTCTAGTCCTGTCTCAACACAAGTAATTCCTAGTCCTCTACAGATCTTAATTCTGCAGAAACCAAGCTGAGGTGTAACAGTGTTGTAAGTCAATCCCCTCACACCGCTGTGTTTGCAATAGAGACGTGTCCTTCCTGGTGAACTAGAAATAATTCATGACTGTGTTAGAAATTTCAAAGTTCAAGCATATACTTAGGAGAGTTAGAAGCCTGGCAGATAAGGTGAAAGATAGGGATTTTTTTTTTTTTTTGGTTAAATGACTGTGAAGTTTTCTTTGCTTGAAAGACCAAGCAAAGCCAAACTTGTAGAATAACATATGGGTAGTCACATTCGTTGTTGCAGATTTCACATTAGCATTTAATAAAGGGGAAAAAAATCAGTTAATAGTCCTAGCCTTCTCTCCTTCTTCTCTCCTTTATACCATATATCACACCGACAAAAGCTAGAGTGAAAGAGAATAAAGGCCACAAAATTAACTACAGGGAAAAAAATGGAATTACGATTACCTGTATTTGAAGTTATCCTTCCCTTGTGTATATTAATTATTCTGTAGTCTAATTACACAATCACACATTAATTTCTTCTCTAGACTCCAGACTTAGTCATGGACAGAATGGATGGTGCTTGCTGCCTAAGGATTTTTCAACATTTGGTTCAGTGCACAGCCCCAGGCCTCATATAGATTCAAACCACATTCTGAAAACAAAATTTTTCACTCCCACACGGACTTTTTTACCTACATTGCAATATCAAAGTGCCTAACCAATATGAATTAAACTAGTTCCTACCACTTTTGTGAGTTAAATGGCCTTTATGCCCTCCTATTTACAAACGGAAATTGAGCCACAGCAGCTTCTGCCTGCAGCAAGGAGTGCAGAAAATGTCAGCCAGAATGGTTTAAGTCAGGTGATGTCATGAGATGCTAATTAGAGGATCTAAGGATAGAAAACAACAGCACATATATAAGTGAAATTGTGCTCTGTACTCCCTAATATTTTCCCATCATATTTTATATTTACTTCCAGCATTCCAGGATATATCAATAGTAAGAACACTTTGGACCAGAATTTCAAGAGTAATTATATAGTGCCTGCTTATAAAGTATTGGAGTAATAGGATCAATGCCTAAGGCGGCTATAGCTTGTTTATTTGTGAGCTGTGATCTCACAAACAGAATGGGGTCATTTTAGGCAAATACTTCAGAGTAACTTCAGGAGACGTTTCCAAGGAAATTTTAGATGCCACAGGGATTGTAGGAGCATGCTCATTCTTCTGTGAGTGATGCATGAAGCTACACCTTCCATATGCTGAGCATCTCCGCCTCGCTGTGAATTTTCCAAGAGAAAATGCTCAGAACATGACTTTCATATTGGGCTTGTGGTGGTGACATCTCTATACAGATCACAAAGACCCCAAATTGTTGTGCCACAAAGTGTGCCACATGGTACAGCCACCAAAATAACTGAAGAATGTACAAATCTATCTGACATATTCTGCCAGGCAGGAAGCCATTTCCCTGTACACTTAAAGGTGTGCTAATGTAGGGGTGAAGAGACACACTGCTGCCTTCTGGAGTTGACAGTAGTGATCACAGCTCTTTTTCAGAAGCAGAATATATTTAAAACAATTCAGAACAAAGTTCACAAACCCCCAAGGTTGAACAGGCACTTCCAGAAGTGAGTACATGTACAAGAGCTGGTCCAAGTTAGGAGCTGGTTGTATTTTGAGTGTGACACTCACTTTTCAGGTGTCAATTACTGCCCCCTTTGCATTCTCATCACCTAGATCAGGGTAATATTATTGCACAAGGCTTCTGTGAAGCTTAATATAAAGAAAATGCTTTGAAATGGCAGAGGGAAAAATGCTACGCAAATATCATAAATACTGAAAACTTGAAGATGCTGTTGATGGTTGTATTCTTATTCCGAGGTATGAATGGTGAATTTGTTCATTTTCCTTGTATTGTTTATATTTCTCACAATATGTATGAAACACACATTTTGCCCATGGAGGATCTTGGATTTTTATTTACTATAAGACATTTTATTTCTCTGTTTTAAAGGAATGGTACATATATCTACCTGCATGGAAGTTTATTATTTTACTGAGGTGCTTAAAGCCTTTGGTAATTGAAGTTGTAGGGTAAAATTTATGGTGTTATTTGTAAAGTAGCTTCCTGATAAGTAAGCTAAAGAATTCTAGCATTCTCTGCCTTGAATCTAGAGCAAACAAAATGTAGTTTCCCTGGATTTTAAACTTAAATCTACCTCCACTCTCTTACTGTAGATCTCACATACCTTATTAATAATACTGGCCTGCATTAGTAGGGTAAAAACAGTTGTACAGCTTATCTCCTGCTCCACAGTTGTTAAGTTGTAAAATCAGAACACTTAGGTTAAGATTAATGCTGCTAAAATGCCTACTCCAGAAACTCCCTGGACTCCAGAAATGTTCTGGGACATATCAGGTCTATAGGACATATCAGACCAAAGACTATAAATAGTTTCACCAAAATATGATTTCAGGGTAAGATTTATGTTTTGTTCAGTTTATGGTTAGTTTCATTTCTGCTAGGCTGGAAGAACAAGAAATTCATGTCCAGTGTCTGGGTATTGCAGTTAAATAATATAGAGCATATATACACTAACAACCTGCAGGAGTCATGATTAACTCCCCACACCTGGAAAAAGTTACAATTCCTACAATATCCAAATAATGCAGATGGCCTTCTGATGACTGGTTGAAAGAAAAGTACTTGAAGATTTTAAGATGAAAATGAAAGATGTCTCAACCGTATCTGCAGTCCTTGTCTCCCAAGAGAGATTAACCCCCACCTCTGATTTTTTGTCTAAACTTACTTCTCAGGCAAATTCTTAGGAATCAATGATAACTTGAGGAGATTCTGGCATCCTGCACCTTTGTTTCCTCTTTGGAAGGGTATATTTAACTCCAAACAATGAACTGGATGGCTTTGAACCTCCCTTACCAAGAAAAATCCATCCAAGATGAGAGGTAATCCAGTCAACAAAGGTTAGAGCTGGCAATTAGGGAAGCTGTTTTCTGGTGACTGTAATACAGCTCCTGTGCATGATTTAGCTCCTTAAAGAGTATTATGGGCTGAGCAGGACCAGCTCTACCTACACTTAAATCTCTGGATCAGTCTGAACGTGAGTCAAAGCTTTGTGCTTAGAACGTTAAAGCAATCCTCCGCGCGGCACCTTCCAAACTACAAGGAGCTGTGTGCAGCTTTCATTTTGTTCTGGCTCTGTGTTAACTCAGGAGTTCTCAGGAGTGTGTGTTTTTGCTGGTTATTTCATTACCATACCATGGACTAATAGCATGATCTAAGTGCTGAATATCTAATCCCATAGGGGATTTGATAATGCAGATGTCAATGACCTGGCAGAGTGTTTATGCTAATAGTTTCCAATAATGGATCAGGGCTCAAATCTTCTGTGTGTGCCAAAGGCTCTCCATGTTTTACGGCACAGCAACCTGTCTTTCTCTTCCTTGATCTGTGTACATCTGATCCCAAGTGTGCAGCTTTTATGTGCAAACAGAACAGTTCTTGTTGCTGTGACAATGAAACTCCACAAATAAAACATTTCAAGAAAAGCTTTTATTTTTTTATATATTTTAAAAAAAGCAAAAATGCAAAAAAAGCCATAATTTCTCTATTGATCAGAAAACAAGATATCCCCATCTAGGAAAACCCAGCTGACATTTTAAGTGACCAACAGTTTAGCATTTTTGTTTTATATGCTATTTTATATGCTATAATTCATGACTATTGAGTTTGAATCAGTTATATCTTCTAAAACAACATAAGGGTATCAAAACCATATCTGTTTCAAAGTGCACTCTTCTGGAACCACTCCTGCATTTCATTCTAGGATTATACAATATATGTAAATGCAGCTGGGTTTTTGGTCTTCTAAGTGATTATATTTTTCATTACTTGAACCTGAACTGATTTATCACAGGTTCATTTACCTGCTGCTTTATGAAGAAGATTTTGGACTACTAAATCCTATTTTTCTAGTACACCAAGGGACCTGACTTTTGTAGGTGTTCTTGAATTTAATTTTCCTGTTATGATACAAAGGTGTTGCAGAAGAAAAATCGGTATATAACAGAAAAGTCTGGAAACAGTGACCTTTCCCTTGCTATGAAAGCTGAAGTCTGAGACTGAACACATCTCTTTAATCAGCTGAACAGAAAAAGATGAGATATGAACAAGTGGAAAATAGCAAAGACCAAACTGGATTTCCAAAAGCCGGGATATGCACCCAGAAAGCATTGCTGCAAATGAGACTGAGTGCAGAACTAATGTAGGCTGCTAGCAGATTTGCAGAACGTGTGTGCAAATCCTATTTTTGGATTAAATGAGTCATGTTAACTACACACAAGCCAAGTAACTCTCTGAGTACAATAGAAATAACTTAAATGCAAACGTGTCCTTCAAAGAATGTTGGGGATAGGCATTATTAATTTTAATTTTTTTTAAACAGGCAAATGACCTGCTCATAGAACTGACACAAGACTAGGTCAGGCTTCTACCAGTCAGCTCAGCCACAGCAATTCAGAATTTAAACTGCCATCATCTTCCTCCACCAGAAAGGAAAGAATGAGGCAATATTACCCAAATAATATTAGTCAGGAGGAAACAACTCTCTCCCACCTGGGAGGTTCAGTGTCCTCTGTCAGAAACCAGCCTCCAGTGCTTCACAGAAGGATTTGGTCCCTGTGTCAGCCCTTTGGCCTTTCTATACCTTTCTATATTGAACTTGAAATTGCTTAAGAAGTGAAACAAATTGCATCTGGTGGTTACATGTCTTCCTCAAGATTCCTCTCCAGTACACCCAAAAACTTATACAACTGCCAGGAGATTAGTAGTTCAGGTTCCTACAACAGCTCTATAATTACTTTCTGATTCAAATATTTCCACTTGTCTCTTGGGCATAATAATAATAATTTATCACGTTTCATTTGCTTTGATATCCTGCATTTACAAATGTGCCTCCCTCAGTCATTATCCTCCTGTAGAGAACGAAACCAGAGGGAAGACAAGCAGGTGTGTATTGGGGTGGTCAACATGTGATTCTGGGGCTAAACTGAAGGAGCATAAGGTAGAAACCATCAGCTTTACTCCTCAGAAAGACAGATCTATTGGAATCTGGCTCTATTTTCTTAAGCGTGTAACTGGCCCAGTTTTAAACTCTGTTTCAGATACAGCTGCCTAACAGGATTGACTTAGCTTTGTGCTAACATTCCAACATAAACCAAGATGAAACCCATCAAATTTAACTTTAAGACTTCCTGGCAACACGAAATCGCAGTTTCTTACCTCAAGAGATATTTGGCTTAGTTGCATTCAGAAATGATCACAAATCCTCAGTCTATCAATTTCCTAAACTTACCCCTACTACCAGTTTTATTCATATCACAGTGAGTAATTTTCACTCCCCAACTGACAGAGCCCTGCAGAGTTACAGAGAAGGAGTCACTGAAGTGGTGCAGGGTTTAAAGGAGGCAAGGCAAGAGTGAGAATGGGTGCAAGGAAAAGCAAGTGGCTTTTTCCCTTAGTTACGGTGGGGAGTGGATGACTCTAGGGACCTAACCATCACAGCACAATGGAGTATTCCTGGAGCATTTGGGCAGGTCCTGGTACGGAGCCTTGGCCAGGGTTAGGATTTCTAAGAGTACCTTTGGGAAACATACAGCAGAGGAGGGGTTTGAAGCATGACAGGGGCCAAAACTGGTGTTAGGATTAGGACTGCAGCACCTGGAAGCTGTGTTTAGTGTTAAACATCAGATAAACAGTAAGATTAGGGAGGCAGCCATTGCTGGCAGAGATCATCTTATATTTTGCTGTAGGAGAGGATCATGTTCTCTGATATGGTATTAGGAATAAAGGTAAGGATAAGGTACAGGCTAAAGAAACTAGGATTTATAAAACCTGCTCCAAAGCATCCGTGAGCCACACTCCTCATGCTACCAGCTCTCTTTACTGTGTGTGCTTTATGGTAGCTCAATGTTCTGTCTCCAGGAATAATCCTTGCTTGAATCCTGCTCTTTTCATCATAACTCAGTCCTTCTGAGGACTGTATTGGGTCACCATATGCAGAACCCACTACAACTCCAGCAGCCACAACAACACAGCATTTTATTTCTGTGAATTAGTGTTGAACCATTGATTAGCATCCTTAGTCAACCCTTTGCCAGGATATGTTGGAAGTTTCCAACAAAAATAAATACTGCTTCTTGCCAATGCTACCACCTTCACATCCCTAACCATATTTTCAGGATGAAGAGGAAGCTGTTTGTTTGCTCCTCCAAGAGGATACACAGGCTATTTTAATAAAGGTTCAGGTGATGTGTTGTGGGGAAAACTTTAGCAATTACAGTCTGTCTATCTGAAATCTCCTGCTGAAACTGCTCACTGTCCAGCACAGCATTGCACAGTCTTTTCTTCAGAGACCATAAAGGTGTTTTATTTTACAGAGAATGGTACAATTCTAAATTATTATGGTGATTTGTGATAAAATACACAGTGTGTATGGGAGATTTATGTAAGTCAACTGTACCATTCCAATTAAGTGTTGGCTTTGTGGATTTAGGCAAAAGTTTAAAGGTTCATCAGCTTGACCAGCAAGTTTTATCCTCTAGCTGTTTCTTTGTGATTGAATCTCTATTGTATAATCAATCAAGTGTCCCATTTGTTAAAGCATTTTGTAGCCTGTGATAGAATGTGAGAGTAAAACCAAGAAATATATAGATGCTGCCATTATATTTCCAGGCTAAAGCCATTAGAAGATGGGAACATGAATTACTGGGAAATAAATATTTTTCATAAAACAGGCATAAATCAGGTAGAAAAAAAGGGAATAGGATTAAACAGAGTTTCATACATTTGATATACAGGAGTCACAATTTTCAGTTAGAGTTTTCTCTGCTCAGACCATGGCTGGTAATTCTGTGTTTTGTGAAATATTGCAATGAGCAGAATTCACAAGCAGAACTTGGCACTGGTTTTCAAAACCTTACTCTGTTTCAGAAAATCACCCGTACACATTTGCTAACTGGTGACTGGAATCTGAAGTTCCCTGAGCAATACCAAGACATTACATTACAAATCACTAAAAAGCATTTTTACTTTTCCAAAACCCAAGCAATCAGCTATGCAAAATCCAAACATGGGAAGAATCAGAGCACTTGGAGGTATTTGAACACTTGTGAGAAAACACTCGCAAAAGAGTCCTGTACATTTATTATTACTGATGTGGCCTGCAATCAGAACATCAACCAAGGACTCATTCTGTCACAACATTTACTGTCAAAGAGATAATGCTTACCTATAGCTAATAGCTAGAGAGATAGCTCTGGTGTATTTAAATGACTTATATGAAGATTGAGTGCAGCACATTAATTTTTTTTTTTTTTTTTTTTACTTTGCACACAGCAATGGATTACACCAGATCAGCAGCTGAAATGGGGCACAAAATGTATGTTAAAAATACCCACCAGGTGCTGCAAAACCAACCATCAGTTTTGTTCTTTGCCTTTGCCCCCGCTAGTCCTTGACTCAGCTGTGTGATTCACACCAGCTTATCCTATACTAACAAATTCCTTGCAGTTAGTTCCCCAGTTTCAGAATCTTCTGAAAAGAAAGAAAAACACCCTCTTCCCTGAATAGAGTTCCCTGATCAGGTGTCTCCTTCCTTTTTTAAGTCTTTATAGGGCACACCTGATAATTCCCGGTGGGATCTGATAACAGCACGTGCAGTTATCCGGCACCTTGCTTCCTTGCCTTTGGAGAGCTTCTGTAAAAAATATAGAACAGACTCATTTAAAGATAGAAAACTCTTATTTTAGCCCTAAAAACTTATTACTTAAGCACATGCTGAATCGTATTATTCCAACATGATCCCCAATAGCACCACTCCATGCATTTACACACCCACAGCCTGAGAAGTTTGAAAAGGAAATGGGAAAAATCAGTGTTTTCTATGTAGTTTGTCTCACCCTAACCTGAGGTTTGTAGAACCACTGCTTGTTCTTCCCTGACATGACCTCTACACTTACAACATCACAGCCACCAAAAATTCAATGTGGTGGCAGTGATGGGCAGAAGAAAAGGAAAAATACTTGTTATTGACAGCTAGCAAAGAACTAGAGCCAAGACTGGAGTAAAATTGGTGTGATGAGGGAAAAGATGCATTATAACGTTTCTGGACAGCTAAATAATGGTCTGGAGGCAACAGCCATACTGCATACTTGCTGTTGTAGTCACTGATTTCTCAATATTTAATCTAGATTTTGCAATTAGACTGTCAAAATAAATATGGTCTACCTTTTACTGTGACAAACATTCGTTATAGGAGAAGCATCAGGTCTGTAGGTGGTGTGTGTTGTGTGTCAGTAACTGCCCTCTGACAGCCCTGAACCAGTCTTACCCTCTTCTGCTCCTGAAGAATTTATGAATTTGACCTCAGCAATTCGGAGCACACACTCTCCATCCTACAGGACTGAAAGCAGCAGGATGTTCAGAGAGACAAAGTGCTACCACAGTAACACTGCAGTCCTTGTGCTAAGCTTCCTTCAGCACTGAGACTGTCAGCAGAGCCAACAGTGGAACTGAACAGAGACACTAAAAAGGATGCATAAGGAGCCTTTAAGGAGCTGACATCTGGATACAGTTACTTGAAAATAACTCGCTGTTGTGACTGACACCCGAGCAGAGGAGCTGCCAAAAGTCACCTCTTAAGCAGCCAGGCTTAGTGATTCTGTCACTCAACTGGACATCAAGGGATGGCAAATAATCACCTGGTCCCATTTGTCAGCTGGAGGGAGAGCAGGGCTTTCTGAAGGTCTTGGCCCTGTGCTCAGGTTGGTGCTGTGGCAGAGCACATCCAGCCTGCTTCCTGCTGTTGCCAGGGAAAGCTTGGGGAACAGGGCAGGGCTGGATGTGTCCCCCACAGGCAGCACCAGGCTGCCCGATGCCCAAGGCTGCCCCTCATCTCAGTTTTGTACTTTCCCCTCACCTCATTTTCCCTCTCGTGACAGCAGCAGTGCAACACAGGGCTAGCTCCTGGCCTTGTGGTAGAGCAAAATTCCAGAAGCATAAAGCTGGCTCTGGGAAGATTACAAAGGGCTCAGAGATGGGCCATGATGGCTGTAATAA
Organism: Corvus moneduloides; assembly: GCF_009650955.1. Lineage (NCBI taxonomy): Eukaryota > Metazoa > Chordata > Aves > Passeriformes > Corvidae > Corvus > Corvus moneduloides. The sequence goes on from NC_045479.1 coordinate 2,755,981, forward strand.
AGAGCTGCAGGAGAAAAACAAAGCAGGTGCCATGATTCAAGATGTTATTTTCTGTATATTGATATGGCAGTTTCCTTCACAGTTTGCTGACACCTGTCGTGTTTGTACCCACTGATTTTGGGTTATTCACATAGCTCACTAGGCTATGTGAAAACTGTGCAAAACTAGAGGCTAGTTTAAAAATGCCCCTTAGAAAATATAGTTGAATATATTTTTTACTATCTTTCTGTATTATTGAAATTTTTAAGAGGCAGTGGTACTAATTCTTTGGAGACAACATGATTTTTTTGCATATGCACTAGAAGTAAGATGACAGGCTTAGACATCTTCAGAGAAGAAATAAGTGTATGTTCTCAGAGTTCTACATTAAATTGATTAATACTGCAGAGTTTCACATGAAAAAAGTAGGTTTAGTATACTCTGGTTAACAAACAAAGCAAGAAGTTTCTGCTGTGACATGAAATAATTACATCCAGAAACCAAAATTTTGTCTTGAAAGGTGAATGGAACAGAGGAGTTGATTCTATGATGATCATTATATGGGCTTGGAGAGACCAACTTGATCCATGTCCTGATAGGTGCACAAGTGGCTAAAATTTATGTTTGGAGAAAGCTGTATAACTATGGGGAAAGATGATACCTATAACCATACTTGGCAGATTTATTATATTTCCTTGTATTCCATAACTTTGAAAGTTAAAAGTCTAGCAATGACTTTATGAACATAGCACTAAATGATCCCTAAAGAAACTGCACTTATATCAGAATGTATGGTCCTCCACATCCATAACTGAAAGTCAAAGCTGTGCATCAAACAGGAGGGATGCTTCCTGCTGGCATTTATTGCACTGCTCTTGAGCCCCATTAATCCTAGGAAGCACTTTGCCATCCTCAGTGTCTGCATGGCAAACATGTTACCAAGAAATAAGGGGACAGAGAAACAGCAGAAACTGTAAACATTGAGGTAGGCCCAAAACAAGAGGCAGGTGACAGAGGGGTGTGACGGGCTTCTCCCTTTGATTGAATGCTAGTTCTGAATTACTAAGACTTTTATGGAAAGAGTCTCAAAGTACTTCAAGTCCTGCAGATACCCTGCTTGTCTTCTGCTAAAAACAGTTAAAACAATGTTCTCTTCTGGCATAATTAATTTTTACTTTTGTAAATCAAATTCCTTGCATCATAACCCTTCTTGGCAGTGATCTTCTCTTCCTCTCTTTTCCTAATGCTTTTTGCGGGCTTGCACTTCCTTTTTTTCCCACCTTCTGTAGCTTCCAAGTTCCCCATGCCCTGAAAAGTCATTTTCTGTACAGCTGTGCTTTCCAGCCTTGTCTTCCACAGCTTGATGGTTCCTGGCATTTCCTTTCTAAATTTTCTACTCTTGGCTTTGAGAGCTCTGTAAAAAGCCCAGCTCTGAGCAGGGCTTGAAACTTCACTGTACAATATTTTCCCAACTGTTTAATTCCTTCTCCAAGGCTATTTTGGTAGCTAGGAGAAACATCTAGGCTCTAAGAAGAGAAATGGCTGTGAGTTTATCGAATTATCTTGTCCCACAATCTTTTTTTCTGTGATTTAACTCTCCTTCAAACAACCCTTCTCCCCCATTTCCAGAATTGTATTTGTGATTTTGTTTCCCCAAAATGTCTCTTCTTCGCCCTCACTTTCTCCTAGCCTTAAATGCTTAGGATTAATTGCAAGAGTATTGACCAACTTTCCTTGAAACCAGCAGGAATTTCTGTCACCTCAAACAGAAGTAAAATCTTGCAATAACCCCTGTATATTCCTGTATATTCTTCAGAGAAATAGGGCAATTAGGTCACCTTTCTTTCCCCCATAAGTACAAGGAATATGGTCATTAACTTCTGATTAAAAACCAAAATCATGTCCTGAATTGCAAAGTATTTCTCGTCCAGGTAGTCTCATTGCACATGATTTAGAAGAACCCACATGAGACAAGAGCATGAAAACCCTAAGAGCATGTTTTGAACCTTTTTAAATGCTCCTAAAACACAAAAAAATATAAAACCCAACAAAACTGAAGAAAGTAGAGGAGCAGAGATGAAAAAAAATTGTCTCTATTATTCAACTAGCAAAGGAGTTTTAACTGGTATAAACAGGAGGAGACAATTTTAGGATGGCAAAGATGTGCTGTAGTCACAGTGAATTAAACTGGATGTGTAGTTATGCATCCAGCAGGGATTATAAAAAAGAACTAACTAATACACTTTACAGATATTTGAGAAGAGAGAACCATTAAAAGGGAAGAGTTCAGTTCAGCCTCTGAGCTGGTGTGACAGGGCTGGTGAAGTATGCTAACCATGAATAAAACTAGAAAGCTTATAAGCACATAAATGAATCAAGAGTCTCTTAAAACATATGCCCTACAGCCCTTGCTTCCAGCAGTTTTGACACATTTGTCCATCAGTATGTGAATCAAGCAGATTAGCTTGAGAAAATTTGCCTTGGAGTGAAGAAAAACATAAAACAAAAGGAAAAAAAAAAGGAAAAATAAAAATTTTCTTTGGAGCAAATTCCATTTCTTGCTATCATAGCACTGAACAAAATGTTCTACACAGGATTTGCCAGGCTTACCAATATTATTCCCATGCTGAAGTTTCTCTGTCTGCCACGTTTGACTGCAGGTAAGTATTAATGCTCTCATGATGAAAAAGAGCAGGAAAAAACCCAACTGGCATTTTGTATGCCAGGAATAAAGATCTTCATTTCTTGAGAAGAAACGTGATAAACGGGTGCTAAAGAAACTTCTTCCTGTAATGAAAATGTTACCAGAATATTATTTAGGTTTTTCAGAGTGGAAAAAAGGCTCATTTCACAGAACACCTAACCACATGAGCAGGAAGGGTGGAGCAGGTCACCCACTATGGGTCCCTTCCAACCTTCCACATCTGTGACATCGATAAATTAACATGAATTTTTTCACCATATCTCATCGACCTCTTATCTCATATTGGTCGATATGACAAAACTAACACAGATTATTCTTCTCATGCCTCCCTAAGAGCAGATGTTTTGAAGGCAACAAGAAGTAATAACTCACGTTACACTTTACAAAACCCAAACCAAAACACAACTCCCTAATAGGATTGTCAAAAAATTAATCTCCTAAAAACAAAAACAATCTTAAGATACAGAAATTAATTATAGAAGAATTAATATTATTACAGCAGCTAGGGTTTCCTGCATTACTAATCTTTCTGGCTCAGTTTGGCTGCTCTTCCATTGCACCTCAAATACTCCATTTGGACTTTCACTGGGCATGAAGCATGGCACCTCTCATCTGGAGTGCATGGAAAATAAAAAGACATTGAAGAAAAAGAGCAAGAGGCACAGATGGACAATCACTGTAAATCTATAGCAGTGATACAGCATTGGCTTTGTGAACTGTAAAATCTTTTCTAAAAAACCCCCACTTACTAATTTATGTTGCTTTTATACATTCAAATATAGATAAGTACACATGCACATAAAATATACTATTCTCTGATATTTTATTCGTTTATTACACTGCAATGAGTTGTCAAAATATCTTGCCACAGATCAGGCAAAACATCCCACAGTCTAATAAAAACAATGGCAAAGACATTTGGTCACAGAACTGAAGTGTTTGTCATCTGTGCTTGCCAACAGCAAATCCCACACCAGCTAAAGACAGACAAACAGCCTTCTCTTCCACTGTGTTCTGGCAGCTGCCAAAAAGCAAAATTAGATAGACTTATGTGGAAAAAAATTTGGGGAGTTCAAGACAAATTTGAGGCATATGGTCACTGTAGTACATATAGTTATCTATCATTCGTTGTTTGACAGGAAAGTATTATTTTTCTATCTTTTATATTCTAGTTTTCCCTTACCAATGCCTTTTCTTGAAATTTTGAGGTCAGATGTGACCATTGCTCGCTGCAGGGTGATGATTTTTTTTAATGATTAGGCCCTAATCCAGCTCCAATTAAAGTCAGTGAAAAGACTCTAATAGCTACATTGAACTAGGCACAGGGCCAGCGCTTCCAGACTTTGCAAAAGCCCCAAACAAAGGTGCTTATTGTACTGCAGATCCCACATTTGCTAATCCAGCTATCTACACCCAGTGAAGTGAAGTGGTAGCCAGATTTTTGCACACTGCTGTAACCTTTCTGACAAGCACTGGCTGGCAAGAACAATGGCCAGGTTCACTGGAAAACTACTGAAAATAATATGAAAGGAAACATAAACCCACATTTCAACCCTTCATGGATATGAATTATATTGTTTGGATTCTTGGTAAGGAGTGCTTGTGAAGCTCCATTTGCAAGCACTGGGTTAAAGTGATTTACAGAAGCAGAACATTATTGGGAAGCAGGGAAGAAAGGGAAACTGGGTAAGAACAAAACTTGGAAAACCAAATAACCCAAGGCATGCGAGACCATCCCGCCTCAGGATACAAGGAGCAAGAGCAAAAGTAGCCAGCCATTAGCCATCCTCAGCAGCACCTTACACATCCACTAGTGCCCAGATAGCGATGAAACCAGCTCATGGACAGAAGGATCTGTTCTCCCAAGAGCAGGGAGTAGCAGGGATCCAGCTTTGGGAATGCTTCTGCCCACCATGAATTAACATGATATAAAAGGTGTTGGCCACCAGTACTGTCCTGTGGTGCTGTCAGTGCTCTCTACTCTGCTGTGCTGCAAACAGTGGGTGGTCTCTGGGTGAGCACAGTGCTCTAAGCACTGAAGAAATTTGAACACTAATTCCTGATTTGGCATCAGGTCAAATGCTTCTGGGACGCACATAATCTAACAGTCATGACATTTTGTCTTTTTGAAATGATTAATTATAAGGCAGAGGTTGTATTCTGCTGGGTGGATGCAGATCAGTAGAATAGGAACCTGCTCTTGCTCAGCTGAGACCTCACTCAAATAAACAAATAAAAGAATCCACATCTTTCTAAGTGTTAGAGTTCTTATAAAACTGCAGGCCCAAAAGGCTCTTCTGGTTTCTAATGGTTAATTGAGGTTATAGGCAGGGTCATTCCTCCAGAACAGATTGTTCCCACAGCCTCTGTTAACAGACTGAAGGGGGTAAAAAGAAACTTAGTTGGAATTTTAGGTTTTGGTTCCATTCTGTTTTTTTTTTTTCCTTTTTCCCCCCAAAAAACCCCCAACACTGAATTTCTTTGTGAATCTCTCGAATAAATTACTGCAGCAGTTTAAATGTAGAGAGCAGAACTTTTTGTATGCCATGCCAACTGCTCTACAAAGTTTTAGAAGAGTAGGTGCTATATTAAGTCCACAGCACAGTGTCTGTTGTGCGTTTGCCAGGTCCAATTAAGCAAAATTTATCAAGGCTGGCAACAATCAGCTTGTTTCATCTGCTCCTTGAAAGGCCTGATCCATATTTTCTGTGAGAGAATTAATGGTTGGTCTGACTTAGAATACTGATCATCACTTCAGGAAAACAGTTAGAGAAAGCTGAAGAGAACAGAACTGTCTGTGGAGTTTATTATTCTATATGCAAAATATTTCTGATAATTCTCTTTTAGTTTTGTACAGGCAAAACATGATTAATTATCAGGCAACAAAAAAGTATCAAGCAGGACACGAAATTGGAGAAACATTCCTCTTTCTTGTTAGCTGGAATCTGAGGTTTATCATCTTACTGGAAATCTATAACTAAATCATCATAACATCAGTTCTGTAGCACATACCTGATCTGACAGATGCTTCACTTGCTTTCAAACCAGCCTTTCTGTCCATCCACTGGCTTTTGTTGATGGCTTTAAGAGAATGTCTAAGAGCCCACTGAGAATTGTGGTGCTAGGCCAGCAGAGGACAAATTGGTAGAGCAGTGTCAGAATGATCACAGGGTAACTTACTCCTCACACTGACAATTTCAGGATAGCCCACTCTACAGAAAATATTGCATGCCAGAGTGTGGCGTAATGGAAAGATATTGTGCTACAAAAAATTCTGTGACAAGCTCTCATTGTTGTAAAACAATATAAAACCTGTGCTCTGTTATTCAAGGCACATAGTCTTCCAAAACCACTGTCAGACACTGTTTTTACCTGTCACCTCGCCCCGGGATTATATTGTCTGCCACTAATACAGCTCAGTCCTTTAAATGGGAAACTGTAGGGCATTCATCTGACAGCCTGGAGAGGTTGATTTCTTCTGCCATTGCTCATGCAGAGGCCATCTGGGGACACTTCCCTTGCCGTTCTGCCTTTAGGGAGAGCTCACTGATCGTCTGAAAGTGGATGGAAGTTTGTCATCTCTTCTACAAGACATTTTTTGTGTTCTTAAGCTGCTTGCTAGCAGCTTGATTTCCATCATTAGTACTGCTCCAAAATAAAGACCACGACTGATGTGACGTGGTGAACATTCCCTTAAATCAATGCTGAGGGTACTGAGAGAATTTACTGAGCTTCGTTATCTAGAAATCTAATTAAGCATTTTGGGGCTGGGGAGGGGGAGAGGAGGAACTGGCAGCAGTAATTTACAGTATGGTGACTTTGTTTATCTCTTGAAAAATAATCTCTGAAAGAAAACAAAGTCTGATGGACAAAAAGACCTAATTGGTCCTTTGAACTTCACAGAAGTTGTTTTTGGACTGCTGCTCCATAGCTCACAGAAAGACCATAATAAAATTACTTGTTGAGATACCTGGGAGGACATAGCAGAGAGCATTTTTTTCCCCAAGTGAAATAAATTTAATTTATTTGGTATTTTATTCTACTGATGACTCAAAGAAACAGCTTGAGATCATTTCTAATACCAGGCTGTGGCCTCCCTTCTTCACAATTTATGACAGTAAATCAGAATGTACAGTTCCCTTCCCCATCAGTTCTCCTTCCCTGCTGGAGACCTAATTTTGGAATTTCTATTCAATGGGCATATTTAAGGTAAAGAATGGCCAACCACCAAAAAAGGTCCAGGTCTATTATTCACACCCAAGTAAATTTGGCTCTGGAGAACTGCTGTCTGATTGTTCCTTACTACCCTAGATCTAGTGGACTCACTGAAATCCTCAAAATTAATCTTAATTCAGACTCTGATGTGACCAAATTTTAGATGCCTGGGTTTAGATATATCTTAACTAAACTATTATATATGACCCACATAATTTGGGTGTTATTTATAAAGAGAAAATGGAGTTGCCCAGGGCAAAATTGGACTTCTTTTTTCTTAGGAACATTTGTTTATTAATTTCCCATTAATTTTCTGCTCAGCCACACCCATTTCCAACAAAAACTGTTGCTATAATTTCTCTTTTTCCTCGTTTTTAACTTAATAACCTTTCTGATGTATGTAATGATTATTTTTCTGCTTTTACTTTACTCTGAGATAACTAACAAATCCCCAGTATTTGCTATCAGACACCTTCATTTCCTATCCACTGAGCCTACTTAATCATCATATAGTCTGTTCTCAGAGGCAAACGGTAATAATTGCATAATATTCACTGGAAAATACTGAAGTAACTGCAAAAATGACTTTTTATTAATAAAGTGAATAATAATGGAGGTAACTTAGGTAGGATGTACCGTATTTGTGTCAAGTAAGCATTTTTCTTGCTTGTCCTTGAAGGGAACTGCATATGAAACAACAGAGCCTCAATTTTATACTAGATAAGAGTTGGGAATCTTCCTGCTTCCCCATATCAGGCAGTGAATAGGGCACTCTTGGGTGCTATTCTGAAAATATGCATTGAAGTTATTAGGCACATTCATTGTGGCTATCAGCGTTCATTCGTTACAAAAAAAAAGAGATAACACAGGCTCTGTCAGAGCATAAAATCTGTGTGAAGAATACACAGCAGCCACTACTTGTAGTAGGAAACAGAGAGCAAGTTATTGGTATTGTTAGTCACTCCAGAAGCACATTGTAGTGTTCTCTGAGCAGAGGAAACAAATGGCAGTGTGAATGACACATTCACCATTATACACTCTCCATAATAACCTCTATTCCTATTTTTCAGGACAGCTGGAGGATGTCCTATCACTATTAAACTGAGAGAATAAAGACCCAACATCATATAATTGCTCTTTCTGCTGAGCATGGTCTCTTCTGTGTACTTCTTTTATGTCATAAAAAATGACAGCGTTTGATGCCTCTACCTGCTTAATTCTTAATTTCATGGTTAATCTTTCTATCATATTCACCTATCAAAATATAAAAATGGTTCAATTGAGTTACAAGTGCCATGAACAGAGAACAGGATTCTCACAACCCTCACAGTTGCTCAGCTGTTTCTACTGTGCAATATGTGGCTACTGCAACCACATTCATGTTGAAAGCAAGGGGCTGGTTTTGTGTAAATCTGCTCCAGTGCTGTGAGAGCTCAGTTCCAATGTTAAGCTCAGCACACCCCTTAGGGATGTGTTATGCTGTCCTGAGCACTCAGATTTCAGTGGTTAAGTACAAAGTGGCTACAGACTCCCCTGCACTGCAGAGAAAGGAATGTATCTTTTTAAAAATATTGGTCCCTTACTCACATGCCTACATTTTTGTCCAGCGTTATATCTGCAGCATTGATACACAGTACATGGCACCATGAGACTTTTTTTTTCTGGAGACTTTACTAAGTAAGCCAAACACCAATCAAGAGATATCAAAAAGATCATTTCTGTGTGACTATTCTGTGACTGGTTGGGTTTTGTTTGTTGTTTTGGGATTTTTTCCTTAACAAAACAACAGCAATCACCTCCTTTAACCTCTCTAAGATCAAAGCAGTTGTAGTCAAGGACAAAATGTGTGCCTTGGGAAAAAAAGAAATCGAGATTTAGTTGAAAGACAGACCTCTCCTGGGTTCTTGGCTTAAGCTAATGGACACCCTGGATAGTTTAGGATTACGGCTTTAGTGTTTCAATTTTGCCACCACTAAAACAACAACAGCAAGCCTTGTGTGTGGTAGCCGAGAGGCCTTGACACTAATTCAAGGATTCCTCAAGGCAGGGATGCTCCTAATACAGCCAGAGGAACACAGCTCTGTCTACTGAACCCTTGCATTAAATCTTGCCTTGAATTTCCTCAAAGCCTGAAGTCTTAAACCACTGGCTTTGAGCTTTGTCTCCTGCTTGTATAGAGAGAAAAACAGAGATTTAAATCTCCACCCCAAGAGTTCACAAGAATTATTATTTACACAGCATTTCTTAGATACCAAGTGTTGCACACTGTTATTTTTGTATTCTTTTGTACTCTGCTCAAAAAAATACTGTACTCTGCCAGCACAGTACAATTGCTAATTCCTTTAATTTATGTCCTTAGAAGATAAGCTAGGGTAGAATAGGAGAAAAAACAGGGCCGCAATTAGTGCAGGCTGAATGTTTTACTGTGCTTTTTAAACTCCTTCAGTTGCCAATGCAGTTACAGCACTTAATTTTACAATACTCTAATCTCTAATAAAAACGTTTAATCTACAGCTTTATTCTCCTTTTGAAAAGACATTTTTGTGGGTCTCAGAAGCAAAGCATTCATGTTATCAAATGGCACATTTAATGGCTAAAGGACTCAAACATATATAATGCATTAGCTTTCCATAAAAAGTCTTCTGAAATATCATAGATGTATTATTTTCATTTCTGGAAAAAGTCAGTAAATGCTGAATACTATTTATGTTTGTAACTTTTGGCTGCCCTACAAAAACAAATTTTAGAAAGCAGACTTGTGGTCAAGAGATAGTTTTTAAGATCACTTTTTAGTTTTACTCATCACAGCCATTTTGAATTTGAATGCTTTTGAATACAGCAGAGCTACCTTTTCTACTTGCATTTGCAAGGCAGGATACAACGCACAAAACACTGTGTAAAACTGGGACTTCAAGTAACCAAAACAACAATTAATCACATTTAAAGCTGTCATTCCACAGAATCACTTATTCTCTTTCTGACTTTGGCTTTTTTCATACTTCTTGTTTTCCTCACCTTTCTTCCTACCACACAATTTTTTTCTTTGCCTGCTTAGCAACTTCTTTTCCTTTCCTCTCCCAAAATACACACAGAGATTATTTTATTTAGCCTTAAAAAAAAGTACTATCTCAGTTAAAAAAAGTGCCAGTCTTCCATTCTGCCTCTCTACAAAGAAATTTATTCCTTGTTCCAGAATAAGACACTTTAATTTCTAGACACTACTTTTTGAGGGCAGCTGGGGACAACAGAGCAGAGAAAAAAAATTAAGCAAAAATCAAACCTTGAATTTTATTTTTATCTTTTTTATCTTCTATTAAAGTAAATCATGCCTAAACTGGGCTTGTTTTGTTAATACATCTTCCTAAAACATCAGGATGAGTTTGCTGGACTTTTTTTGTTTTTTGGGTTTTTTTTGTTATGCAAAGGATCTGTGCCTGTTCATGGCTTCTTGCCTGGTGCTGCCACAATTCCCACCACCCGGAACTCAACCTGTAGATCCCACTGCACTAAATGTATTCCTCAACAACACGCTGGTGATCTAACCACTCCAGTGACAGCATCACAGTAGAAATAAAGTAGTGACACAAATTTGATGACCTTAGTGCATGAAGGCTGCAGAAGGATGCAAAAGTGAACCTATTTTAGGTTTATCACTGCAGTGAGCCTAAAGAATCAGTTGAGGAGAGAGGAGTGAGTCTTTATAATGGCTGTATTCTCAGTGAAATAAAGTCCAGGTCTGAAATGCAAGGAGCTCACTAGGCAAAGATATGATTATTACTGAGTTAATGAGTAGGTATGATTGCACAGGAACATGCTCTTCCAGTTTTTTTCAGGGAAAATTGCCTATTAGAAATCTTTCGCCCTTTCAGTGACCGATGCTTCTGCAGTGTTTAATCAGCTTAATATCTGTCCCTACTCCTCCATGACCCCTGTAATGAATTCAGTCCTAAAGTTTCTCCAGCTGAAAGGAGGGCCTGTAATTTGCAAAGCACCACCTACATCCCAATCTGAACAGATGACAAAAGGTTAAAAGGAAGAGACTATTTCATCCTCATTCAACAGACAGAGAGCTGTGGCCCAAAATGTGTGGGTCATTTTCTCAAGTCTCTGGTGAAGCAGTTATGGAATCACATCTCATATATCTCACTTCAAGAACTCTTAATCACAAGGGTTCCTTTCTTGAGGGCTCCTGCTAAATGAGATAAAAATAGTTTTGCAAGGAAATTTTGTGTAATGGTCAAGGAAATCTAATTACCAGCAATTATATTCTGATGGGAAACAGCAGTATTTGCTGAGGGCAAATCTGCTGTAATACCACATTTGAGGATGAGACAGCACCTGGGAAAGGAAGGCTCCTTGGCACAGGGAGAAATCCAGGGAACAGGAATGAGGGCAGTGTCTCCAGAACATGACTCAGACAAATACAACTCAATCATAGCTATGACACTGTGCTTTCTTGAAGGCTACGTCAAATCATTGTAGGCACCATTCCTCTGTCTCTAATATTAGGACAGTGCTTGCTAAAAACATCTCAGTATTAAGACAAAATAATATCTTCTGCTGGGCAGACTAATGGTTTGGCAGGAGTCAAAAGTTAAAGTAGCAGCAGTGCAGTAGAGCACTCTGAGGACTGAGAAATAAAAATACACATACAAATACATCTGCTTTGATTTGCTAATGATAGCTCTCAGCTAGACTACAGCATTTGAATGCCTGGTAGCCACTGCAAAGTGACAGTAGCTATAAAGCAAATCACAAAGACACAGCTATTTGGAGTGACAATAATTACATAACTGGAAATTATTTACTTTTATGCATTTAAATGGAAACAACTTAAATAGGCCTCAGATTTGGCACAGTCTTCAGAAACACAGCCCAGAGCAATAAAAGACGAGATGTAAAAAACAACTAGGCATGAGGTAGGAAAACCAGAGAAGAGAGAAAACTTAAAAAAAACCCCTCTCTATTTACACTTGATAAACTCTCCCCAAATATCTGTTCAGAATGACAGTGTTTATAAGATGGTGTGCAGATCCAGTGTGCAAGATCTGTAATGTATCCTTGTGCTGAATAGTTTTATACATTGTGATCATGTTGATTAAATGAGAATTTTTTAATGCTTTTCAAAACATAAATAATGTTTATAGTAATGTTTTATGCAGCATTCAATACAACATCAATATGTTTTAGCTGAACTTAATCTTCATATAAAGAATTAAACTTTTTTTTTTACAAACAAATTGTTGGTTGCTCCTGCTCTACCTTTTATTTTTCTGCCCTGAAATTCCACCGACCCAAATTTTTGAGCTCATTATTCCACAGGAGTGCAGAGTGGAAGAAAAGGGAAAATACTGTTTGTTTGCACCAGATTTATCTGTATTTTTTGGAGCACCCTGAATATTAAACTATTTTAAATAGTAACTCATATTAATGCCTTACAGAAAGGCATGAATTTCTAATTTAATATCGATTCATGATTTTTTGCAAACCACATAAGTATCAAACTTGGGAGAAGAACACACCAAAAAGAAATGGGCAAAAAATTTAGGAAATGTTTGTAAATCCATATCTTTCATTTATTGTGTTGTCCATGGAGTCCACTTTAAAGTACAAACTTGTGTGCTTAATGCACTGATATGAAAATAATAGGAGACTAATTTTTTAAAAAATGTCAGTGCATCCTGTGTCAAATTTGGAAGACAGTGGGATTTTATACGAGTATTTCAGAGCAAACTATGTTCATCACGAATCAAATTGAAGGATTGACAGGATGCAATATTCTGCAGACAAGTCATGTAAGTTCCCCACCACACAAATATTAAAGGACAACATGTGATTTAAAATCAAGATTTAAATCATTCTCCATGAGTACCTTTCAGAAAAAATTGAATTGATAGCTGTTACCATAACCTTGACACTCAGCCCTTCTGAAAAGGAATGACTTGTGTCATAGCTGAAATTTAAGAAGCTCTTTTTTTATTTATTTCATTCACTGTTATAAGGCTGAAGCTTCTCCCACCTATGAAAAGCATTAGGACTCCAAAGCCGAATGTAGATACACCAACCTATAAACAAACCAAGGTGAAACACCATGTATACCAATTGCTAGCAAAGTTTTATGACACCTTTTGATAGTCATTGTGGATTTATACCTACATAAGCTCATACACAAAACAACCTGAAAAGTGGGGAGCTTTTTTCCCTGATACAAAAGCTCCCATTTCTTTATATAATATAGTAGATTTATGTTTAAAATAGTGTGTTAGACAAAAGACTGTATTTTCTTCTTTTTCATGCTGGTGAGATCATTGCAGTTAATTTGATCTGTTTGTTAAACAGTTGCACAATCTGTCCTTTCACCCTTACAGCTCAACCTCAAATCAACAACAGCTACTGTTGTTAAAACTTTCATATCTAAAAAATTGATTAGAAACTTTTGGTGAATATAAACTGTATTTGTTATTTCTTACTTTTTGTAGCATATGAGGACAGGCCTACATGAATTATGACAAACAATGAGGATTGTGCAGGAATGTCAGCTGAATGAGGATGGTTTTAGAGGCAGAATTTGTGGTTACTTTGATTGGAAGAATAAACAGCATTGTAAAATAACTCTGAGGGCCTTCCAAAATACACAAAAAATACTGTCTTTAAAAAAAAACCTCAACTATATTGGCAGGGGAATAGAATATTTCAGTGAACATATGCGTTATGCAGGTAACTACTGCCAAGCAGTTTCTAACAAATTTGAGGCAAATTATTCAGCACACCATCTTTTTTTGCCAGCCACCTTCAAAAAAGAATCAGATTATCTAATTTTAGGCATCAATTTCACTGTGCTTTGCTGCTCTATCAATTACTTATACCCAGAATAATTCTGTACAGAGTGGCATAGCAGAATTGTTCCGGATACATATAATGTGTCTGCCCACACATCTGTGTTTGCAAATTGGCTTGTCAGCACTCTTCAATCCCAAGTCAGACCCAGTTATACCTATTACAAAACCCATAACTTTTGTTTCACTGTTCCTGAGATAGTGCTGTCTATCCAAAGACAATTTTCAGTATATTTATAGTAATTTCATCAGTGAAGTATCACTAGCAGCCCTACAGACAGTAGCCATCAGGCAAAATACATAATGTTCCACATCCCATCTTATCCATCAGCTTACATTAATTTTCTTTGTATCTCAGAAGGTTATCACTGTAGGTTTAGTTCCAGGAAAATAGTTGTTCTTACAGTAGCTCTTTAAAAAAGTGTAAAGTATTTCTGTATAAAGCTGCTGAAGTAACAAGGAAAAACAGAATAGCTTTTCATTCCTCAGTGTTATACTGAGTTTGTGAGAGCAGATACATCTTCATTCATGTAAAATTTTCAAAAAATATAACAAAATAGCTTGAAATAGGAAATATTAAATTGTGCGTTACCCTTAATACCCTGTCATACAGCTATTCAACTTTCTGCCAAAACATTCCCGTCTACAGCCAATTCTTGGGATGGTTTTAGGAATAGAAGCTCAAACCCGCAGAAGAGTTTTGTATCACTCTGATCATTGGCAATCTTGACATTTTCTGTCAAGGACAGCAGAACTTATTTAAAAAAAATCAATTGAATAAAGGAAGTTGCTTCATTTGGAACGGTGGATGTAGTAGAATTGGAGAAGAGCTATTGGGATGTGGGAGGCCCTGTCAGAAGGGTTACAGCAAATCAGCTCTTGGATGTTGGACTGTTTGTGGTTTTTTTGATTAATGTTTGTCTAAATGCAAATGATGTCTGAGAATATTTTGGGTTAGACATGTTATTCTTCCTGCTTGGGGTAATCAGCCAGCAGTGCATTCCTCTACTCTCTGTTCTAGAATTCCAGGGCACTTCTGCTCGTGGCAAAAGGGAGCAGACAGACAATTCCTGATGTAAAACTGACTGAAAAACATGGCTCATTATAAAGTTTAGGATAATGACCTATTAATTAGGGGGGTGCAAGAGTGAAGGGTGAATGCAGTACAGTGATTGCATCTTGTACAGTGTAATATATTATGGGACAAAGGCTGATGATATGAGAGAATCTGCCATATTTCCTTGGAAAACTGAGAGATTCTCATATTAAATAAATATGAGATGCCATAAAGAAATTAGAGAAGACAATAAATTTACCAGGATACAGTTGGAGTGAGTCAGAAAGGCATGAGGAAGAGAACTAGAATGCTTTTGAGATGTCTGAGTTTGACATAAACATGATTTACATTAGAATAAAATGGAGATAGCTTCTCTCAAGCAGAAATGATCCTTCTGATCATATGAATTACGATCATCTAGGCAGGGACATAAGGGAAACTGAGTATGTTTATCAACAAGTGAGTTCTTGATGACTAATCACAACAAACAAGACTTCAAATAGGTAAATATATCACTACACTACGACACCTCTGGGGATGCCTCAAAAAAGACAGGAGTAAAAGCAAAGTTTTTAAGAAAACCAAATGTGAGCAAACCATTGCTGGTTTGTAAATATAATTTAATCTCAAAAATGTTTATTCATATAACTAATTTTGGTTTCAATTAACTTTATTTTGGATTTCCTCAGTATTTAGTTCTTGAAATTTTGAATTATTTTGAATTATTATTGGTGAGCAAAGATCCACAAACAGAAACGGCTTTGATTCACAGCCCAGAGGTGCTGTAAAAGCGGCAGGGAAGACAAAAACAAGATTAAGGTGCTGCTTCAACCTCCTATTCAGTGTTCAGAACAGCATAATGTCACCTGCCTTATGAGTAGTGGAAAACCATTCACCACTTTGACAGCAGTGCTAGAAAAAATACTCTGTATGGGAACCCTTGGGAACTGAGAAATTGAAAAGCTGATGAAAGACATTCATATATTTTATATGGCCTTTGGTAACCTTAAGGACAGGAAATACATTATTCTTGTTATTATTTGATATGTGACTGTTCATATTAAGTGAGGATACAACATTTTGATGGCTATAGTTCAAAGATTTGATTACTGGCTGAAATTCAGTGACAAAGGATTGACTTCTGGCATATCATCTCTTGAAATGATTACATTTCTTCCTCCCTAAAAACAAACACATTTAGGAACTTTTAAGCCTTTAGTTTAAAATAATGATTTAATTATTCATGTCCTGTTAAAGATGAAAATTCCTGTCTCCTAGGTATCAGCAAGCAGAAAAAATCGAGATGATTTTCTGGGTATCTCAGGATTTCCTCACCCCTCCCCGGGTGAGCCTTCTGGCTCACAAGGTCAAAGTAAGTCAAATTGCAATATCCTAACCCCACAGAAGAATAAGAATAAATTATTCAGGTAGCCAACTTCTTAGAAGCACTTGTTTGATATTTTAGGGGAAGCTGGTTTCTGCTTGCACAAACAAAAGCAGAAGCAATCCTTAATTGTACATGAGCAATGAAATAAAGGCCACGGGTTTCCAGTTTGTGAAGGCAACCAACAATTAGAGTAATTGCTTTTAATATATTCCTGCCATAAAAGTTGTGAGCCTGGATTACTGCTGGCCTTGCCCCAAACACTAGTGGAGACTTTTCAGCTGTACATCCAGTACATCCTGTACATCAAATCACCTCGACAGGTTCTGTGAGCACTCACTATTCCTTATTTGCTTTCTGGGCAGAGAAACAGCAGCAGAAAGAGATGGTGAGGTTGGAGTTCACGCATTTTCTTCCCCCTCTAGGAGCTGGCAAAGCAGGAGAGGTATGCCAGGGTGTACATGTCCAGCTTGCTGATCAGTTCAGAGCGAGTTTCACAGTAATGTAGAGCATGGCCTGGGGCCACTGGCTGTACCCCAGGTTTATTTGCGATAACTTTTGTCCCCAGTGTTATACTGTGTAAAGAGTGAAACTTCATCTCTAGTTCCTTCCCTCCGTGTCCCTAAGTGGATATATTTGGAAGCATAGCAAGGCACATAGTGGTGATAAAATTTCTTTTACTTAGCTCACCTGTTTAAAAGAGAAGAGGTAACTTATTGCTCCTCTGCTCTAGCACGTGACCTAAAAATGTGTGAAGTTTATGTGTAGTTTTTAACACTGTATAGATTAGATGTTTCAGTCTTTACAGGTTTTAGATTTTAATCTCCTGAGGGAATATAGATTTTCCTAGTTTAGCCAAAGCAGCAGTCAGTACAGCAGAAGATTCCTCGGTGTGGTTAGGCCACAATCCTGTGTGCCCTAATATAGACCCCAGTAATACAGTGGAGATTTGCAGCAACATTAAGGGATTTCTGTGATAAGACACTAGTGCAACAGCAAGGTTATACACTACAGAGTTTGCCTCCAAGGAATCTAGATTTTCAGGGAAACTCATCAGATTTTCTACATATTTTGTTATAAATCTTTTTGAATAAAGAGCAGGATACGCAGCAAAAGCAAGGTCCTTCGGCTTAAATGAGAGGAGAATCGATTTCCTGAAACATATTCCATCTTCTTGAGTCTGGAGACCAACATCCAGTAACTTAAAAGCTGAGAGTGTATGCTGCTGGAAGTCTAGTGGTTTAACTGCATTTCTTTTCCCTTCACAATATTCCGTTTAATTGATGACAGAAACGAAAATTTGCAGGGACCATTCAAGTACACAAAGACATAACGTAAACAGCCACATACAGTGAATTGGGGCTGATAGTCTGCTGGTGAAGCCAGGGCTACTAAGTTGTGCTATTCTGTTGTGTTACACAGCAATAGCATTCTCTTTAAGCTATGTTGAAAATGGCCCACCTCAAAATAAAGTTATTTCTTCTTTTTCTTAACATGTCAAAAAAAAGGAGAAAATATAAACTATATCCCAAATTTACCCAAGGGAATGAAACTAGGTAATGAATGCCAACCAAGCTAACCAACACACCAGCCAAGCAAGCAGAAAATAACTAATGTGTGATTGAACAGTTAAAGAATGTATCAGAAAGTAGAAATACATGAAGGTAAATATCTCACTGCTTTGCTCCCAACATATTTTTCTTTGAATAGAAAATTTAGACGCAATTTTTAAAGAGCAAATGGATCAAAATTAGAATTCTGAAACCTCCAACAGTATCAATATTTCTTTATGCATAAGAGTGGATCATTTAGAGGCAGAGTGCAATGTCTGTCACTTCGATAAACCAAGGAAAAATCATAGCAAATTGACATATAGAGATAGTATTGACATATGGAGATAGCCATAAGATAGGAGGTTATAGTGAATAGGAGGTTATCAGGAATTGAATTTCAGCATTATACAGAATCAGCAGAATAAATTCAAAGCTGAACCATAGCAAAACACAGGGCACTATTCAGGAACTATGGGCAAGTCTGCTGCTACAAAATCCATTTGCCTCCAGTCCTTTTCCAACTCTCCTTTTTTTAACTTCTGGCCCCTAGTCATCCCTCCTTTATCCTTCACAAGCTTTTTACCCCTGTGCATTGTAATACACTTAATTCCTGCTTCTCTAGGCTGTGTAGCTTGCTAGCAAAGGAGTACTAAAAACAAAGGAAAGATTTTCTGCCTGTTCAGTGTCATGTAGATGCAATTTCAAGGGAGGTTCTTCCTAAACCTGGAAACAATCTGCTCAGTATTTATGGGCTGTCTGAAGACCTCCCCTCTGTCCAGAACTTGTGGGACTGTGCCTCTAGCACTGTTACCATTAAGCTCTACTATTTACTCCACCTCGTCCATCTGGGCAGGCTTCGTTCCTCTCCCACCTAAGACTGAATTACGACCTGGCATAATTTTATTCCCCTCAAGAGTGGAAACTGATTCTTCTGATGCTGTTTGCCCTTACTCAAGAAGCCAAATTGTATTGGTTGCTCTGTGTATTTAGTTGCAAGTGTTTCTGTGTCGTTGCAGGGTTGTGGCCTCCCATAGGATGGATGCAGGCTACAGGAATTTAGTGGTACAAGTGCAGTTTCTTCTCAGGAATTTTTGACGGTATGCAATACTATTTTAAGCAGGAGAAACATGTCTTTAATAAATATTCATATTCCTTTTGTCTAGGTTTCTACATGGCCATTGTCATAGTTACAAAACTCATTTAATACCCAAGCCTTTACTCCATCTGAAAGCTTTTAGCAACAGATATGCACTGTCAGTGATATTTCAGCTGACTTGACATAATCGAAGCATTTAAATATTCTTTTAATATAAATAACAAAATTTAAATCAAATATTATTTTTAAAGCTATCCGCATTTGTATAAATACTGTCTTTTTATAAACAGATTGAATATGAGAGTGGGATAGATTTAACGTGGGATAGATTTTTATCATGAGCAATAGTAAGTTTATATGCAGTAACTCTGCTTTTAGAGATATTTATAGTAATCTGTGGTCAAAGTTGTTTTGCATTCAATTTTTTAAGTGATCAGATAGCATTTTCCAAGGCTGGTATTCTGAAAAACACAGTATTTGCTGTTTTTTTAGAAAGTAAGCAGATACCAATGAATGCTGCTTATAAAGCTTCAATGTTCCATAATTATATTAGATACCGTAGCTAAGTCACTATTTTAAACTGCATATTTGCAAATCTATTTGGCAACCAGGGAAAAAGTTTAGCTGTCGACCAATTATTATATTATTTTCTTTCTAAGGAAAACTTTTATTATCCTGAAATATCTAGCGTGATACAGATGTACCCAGCGCACCAACGTCCATCTTGCTTAGATATTTTTATTTTTCAATAATTCCTCAAATATGACTTTCACTACAACCTTGTTTCTTGTGAGGATTATCTGGAATCTACATAGATTGAATCTTCAATGATACAGCATTAAACATTGAATAAGTGACTGCAACTTGAATCCTGTATGTGAATTAGAGCTTAGCCCTTTTATGATTTTTAGGTCTCCTAATTTTATTGGCTTTATTTTGTCTCAAAGTGTATATATATGCACACACATATTCTTTATGGTTTTCATATATATATACACATATACGTGCACACACATACACTTTATATTTTAGGTGTATCTATAGGATTTTTTCTTCCCCTAAAATATATTTGGCAGGTCTGTCCTGTCCTATATAGGGCACTTCACGGCCACAATGCATTTGCAGTGACCCCTGAGGTAGCGACGTCGGTGCCAGCACAGTTATACTGCACGGCACAGCTGGGGATTTCCTCCAGCATGAATTCCAAAATCAGCTGAGCTGCAGTAGCTCCACAGTGCATGGAATCTCGTTAGCCTGGGTTTTAGCTCTTTGGGCAGAGCAGGAATGAATCTGGCCCAAGAACCAGGCTGATCAGCGTTTGGATATCCCAGTAACAAGATCAATTGTGCAAAGATTTTAGAAGGATTTAATACCAAACAAATGGAGATTCTACTTGGTTATCCAAAATCCTTATTTCAACAGTCTGATAGAAATATATCAGCCCTGCATTTATTGTATTCTGTGTCTTTTTTCAGAAACAGGTCAGGCACTACTGTTCTCTAAGAACAAACTCTGTTTTCCCCCTAGCACACTTAGATTTTTTTCTGTCTCCTTCCATTTCTTTTTTTTTCTGATGTGGGTACTCACATTCACTGGGCTGCTTGCCAAGCTCTCTTTCCTTTCGGTGTGTTGGTGGAAAACAGGATCTTAATCCTTTCCACCTGACACGCTGGAGGACAGTTCTACTGTTTGGTGTGAAGGTCTGGACCCAGAGTTTGTTTTAAAGGAAGGAAGTAGGGGTTGCTCAGAGCTTTGCTGGTGGATGAACCACTAAACTGAGCATGCAGCTCAGGTGACATGTGCATGCTTGGGGAGAGATGGGCATTAAGACCAACTTCACAAAGGAAAAGTGCAATCTCCTGTTTCATGCCACATTCCCTGACATCAAAACTAGGAGTCCAGCTGCAGTCTTTTGTGTGAAGTCTTTATTCTCCTTCTTACCAGTCTGAGCAAAGAGATCATCCAGCCTCTTACTTGTGCACCTGAGAAAGAGCCTCTGAGGTACTCAGTACTTGTGCCACACCAGCCTGGAAGGTGACTCCTGGCCTACATGGCCCAAAGTCATGAGGGTAATTCAGGTTGTATTTGAATTTTCTTCAGGCATCAAAAGGTAGAATGGGAACAGGACAGACTGAATTGAGCCCCCCCGTAAAATCATATTTTGGCAGTCAGGGTTGCGCAGCTGAGTAAAGAGAGAATTAGCAAAAAGGAAAAAAAAGCAAACATGCTGAGCAATATATTTTGGCTTTTGAATTGTTTTCCTGCTTCTGGATGAGGCAAATAATACACCCAAGAAAGCATTTCTGCCGCTGTTGATATGAGACTACAGATCTGCATAGAATACTTGAAAATGCATAAATTCTTCTCTAATTACATCTTAAACAAACATTTAATATAATTTCAGATTTCACCACATCATACTAATGAGCTACAAACAACTGTCCTTTGACCCAGATCTTACAGCCCCTGGCTATTTCCTTTCTACTTAGCGCATCATGAAGTCTTTAGATGGCAATTTTACAATATGACATGTTTAATAATTTGGTCCTTTAGAAACAAATGAAATAGAGAATATTCTTCTAGGGAATTGAAATTATCAGGATTATGCTGCCTATGAGGAGCTTAATGAAGCAGGAGCAGAAGCCTCAAAGTCACTTTTGACAGCAGAATTTTATGATAAATATATTGAGTTCTTTTTGTTTCTACTTCAACTTTTTGCTTATAAAAATATTGTGCCAATATCAGTAGGATTTGGACATTGGAATTACTACTCTGTTGCAGGGGTGAATTTGCAAATGCTTTCACCTCTTCTAGTCTGTGTGTTCATAGAATTGATAGAAATTCCCTTTATACAGGAAATTCTTGTAATAAATCTTGCTTTAAAAAAAAAAGTGCTGGACAACCTAAAATTCTAAACTAAAGATTCTGTTCTATGGAGAGCAAAAATCCAAGGTTTTTTTCACCTTCATTCTGCATCTAATTTCTTATCTCTCCCCTGTTATCTGAAAACACTTAAGTAGCCCCCACTGTTGTAGGATCTCATCAGCTCACAGTGCTTCATGTCTTTATTTTCCCAATACCTAATGGTCAATCACCTCACAAAATTAAACAGAATTTCACTCTACTGAATCCACAAAGGCAGTATGGAAAGTTTTTAAAAAATTGCTTTTATATCTTCCTGGTGCAGAAGAAGTGGCCAGAATGCAGTTCTCCAGCTACCTTCCAGCTACGTCAGGAATGATGCTAACTTTGCTCCTTTTATGCCCACACATTGCTCATTCTGTAGAACACATAAACACATTTTCTGTAAGGGAACTCCACTGGAAGAATGAGACACACAGTTCCTTAAATTCAGAAGACATTGAACACTCTTGCTCAGAGCTTAAATGGCCAAGATGCTTCATTTGACTGTTGTGGTTTTGACTAGAGCAAGAATAAATGCTTAGCATTTAATTTACTGAAGCTTCTAAACTTAGAAGAACATTTCTGGATCTAATAGTATTAATTTAAAGAAAATTAATTGTTTAGGATCAACATGTATCATATTCAAGAAAAAAAAAATGCATCAGGACCATGTGGATTAAGTCATGAAATAGATTTGAACGAGGGACTGGAAATTGGTCTGTAGCAACTTTCTCCAGGCAAGTCTAAAGTTCACAGTCAAAATAAGGGAACATTTCTGTTGTTCTCTGTACCTTCTTTCTCAGGTCCTTCATTTTGTTTGATCAAATATAACCAACTGGAGCATCATGGTACCAGTATCATACTAGTCCTCCCAGTGGAAACAGTGCAATGATTGTAATTAATCAAACAAGTAAGTACTTTGTTGAACTGGGATTTAAACAGAGAAGCCAGAAAAGAGCTGAAGGCAAAACAGAGCCTATGCATTTTAATCTTCTCTTTCTCCCCATGAATACTTCACAGGAAATAAGAGGTTGTTCTGAAAGAACCTGCATTTTAAGTACAGTTTGTCCCATAATCTGTATCACACATTTGGCAGCCTATGTAACCGATAACAGAAAATAAATCATTGCACACCAAATACCAAAGCGTTAATTATGCTTTTCATTGGCTTCAGATAAATCCATACTTTTTAATGGATTTAGGCATATGGAACTACAGCCCAGAGAGTGAAGCAACAGCTTGGTTCTTGCAGGGGTTACAGATCACAGAAAGCATGTTGTTGATGTGTCTTTAAAATAACCTTTTGATGGAAAGAGAAAGAATAAACTATAGCTGCTCAGTGAATACATATAGCACACTCGATGATAATTACTAAAGGAACTGGTCTGAGCAAGACTACATTAGCAGATAATGTTAATTATTGAAGAAAGAACAACAGAATAAATTTGCATGTAGATGTTATATATGGAAAGCAATGGTACTGAATCTATGTAATACAGTACCTGAAGCAATCACATTTATTTTATGGACTTGAAAAACTGATGAACAAGAAGGTGACTTCTTAGTGCAGGCACTAATTCATTAACAATACAAGAATGAATAATAAATACTTCAAATAAGCTGTGCTTCTCATATCTGTCTCTAATGACTATGTAATTAAAGTAAGTTGAAAATGGGAAGTCTTGTGTGAAATATAGTTCTTAAATAAAATTAGTATCTTCAGTGAACTGGCAATTCTTTTTTTCTCAAAAACAATCACAGGAATTTGTAAAAGATATTTATTAATGAACTTGTAAGCATTGGAAACAAAACCCACTTTTTCTCATCTGTTGAATGCTGTAAAGCAAGAATGACAGCATAAGGAAACCTGATGGCTTGGAACATGCCTGCTTCTAAAGGTAAGTTATCTATGGCGCTTCAAGATCAAGGGAGGCAATGGTACATAAAGGACAACACAGCTGTTCAAGGCATGTACAGGAGTTTTAATTCTGTGTGAGCCTGATTTCTGAGTGGTGAGCTTCTCAGAGAAGATCCTATTAACAGTATCGTCAATGCAGGGTAAAAAACCCCAAAACTCTACAGACACTGCTCCCCTCCCCCTGCCAATAATTTGTTCATCTTCCCTTTGATTATCTTGTTTCAGAAACAAAGCATTTCTATCTGAAACCAAAGACATTTATTGAAACCTATTTTTTTTTTTTTTTTTTTTTCCACTGAAACCAGTCTCTAGGAGGTTTAGCTGTCAATTCCCCACTCAGAGAGAAGTGGCTTGTAGGGTATATATTTTTTTTTAACCTTTAGAAGAACTTGGACTCTTTCAGCCATTGAATTCCCACAGTGGGATACATTCCCCAATATGCTGTCCCAACCTCCTGTCCCAGCTGAACCCCAAATTAAACATTCCCTTCCAAGGGAAAGAATGTGAATAGGTGGGCAAAAAGTGAGCCATATGAAATGGGCAGCTCACCATGTGCCCAGGCAGCATGACTGGAAGATTAATGCCAGAACAGGCCACTGTGAGGATCTCTGGCCATGAACATGAACAACTGTGAGCACAAACTCATATTTTCATCTTATTTGAATGTGCAGGATGTCATATGGCCTGATCTATGTATTTGGGTTAAAGTCTAACTCCTTGGTGGGCAGGCTGTGTCTCAGAAGGCAGATAACAGTAAAATTACATGAGCAGCACTGTACTCGATGTCTTGTCTTCCTCAGGCTTCTAAACTTCTTGTATTTAAGAATAAACAAAATGTGTTTAAGAAAAAGCAATGAATAAGTGAATAAGCAAAGACTTTTGATCCTTTGCTTTCTGCCAGTGAAAATGAGCACACTTAAACAGCTGTAGGCTTGCCAGGGGCTGGTGCACTGACTTGTGATCTGTGTAGGTAGATCTTGAATCTTTACAGAAAAGAAAACTGTCATACCTGAGAACACAGCAGTGTGCTTGAGGATGTAGGTTTGTAATACTAAATTTCAACCAGGATAGAAAATTTCTTGTTTCTTAATGCTTTTTTATTTTGTGAAAGAAGCTTGCATTAGCTGTCCGAGAATTTCACTTGGGATCATGGCTACGTCGCACATGTGTCACATATAATTATATTAATCCCTACCTCAGTTATTAAGAGCCAACTACTTTTCTCTCTAATCTAATCTAATCTAATCTAATCTAGGCTCTGGCCTTCCATTCCCCTAAAAATGTGTTTCATATGAAGTTTTGGGGACATACGTAGGGACAGCCCCTAGACAGGTCTAATCTGCAATCTCTGTCACTATCAGCAGACTTTGTTAGGATCCCATAACCTCAGGATATTTTCTGGGTATTGTTTTAAGGATGTGTAGTAGTTCCTTTTTCCATTCAAAGATAATTGAGTACATTAATGATCTAATATGGCATGGGTCATCTGTTATAAATATTATTATTATGTCTCTCATTCCCTCAGTTTCTTATGGTGGCAGCTCCTTATGGTGGCAGTTCCTATATCTTTCTATAATAAACATGTCTTGTAACTTTGGAGAATCCCAGGGTACTATGCTTTGACTAGCTCAAAATAGTTATTTTTTGAAATAGTGACTTTTTGAAACCATTCCACATTTTTTATAGCTCTGAAGCTTTCATTAGAAAGGACTATAGAATACACTATTTGGGCAGGAATGGCATCCTGACATACAGACTTAGAAATTTTCTTGCACTCGACTTGTAATACATCTGCTTTTTCAGATTTATTGGAGCATTTTAAACCATTCTTATTGCAGAAGGGAAAATAATCCTTGAATGTAGTCTTACTATAGCTGCAGCATTAATGTGTTGACTGTTTGAGCTCAGTGAGAGACACTTGAGAGAAGGTTCTTTGGATGTCCTTCATTTTTATTTGCTCTGTTTCAAAATCATATTTTCTTTTCTTTCCCACAATTTGGAAAGGAATGGGGAGTAAGGAATACAGTGGAGATTTCAGCACAGACTACAGGCTGGAAGAAATACAAGCCGGGTGTTTTGTTTTACAAAAATGGTCTTTTCCATTCCATGAATGAAGCAAAGAAAGAATTTTTGGAAAATTTAAAGAGGAAAACATTAATTCCTTCAAATGACGAGGAACATTGATAGACTTTGCTTTCTGCCAACAGATAACTGGAGTCTTTATTGCCTGTTACAGAGTTGTCTATCTATTCTGAAACAAAAAAATAAATTAGCTTTTAATTCCACACATATATTTGAAAATGAAATCATTAAGCTTGTTTCACTAAGTGTTTTCATTTCGATAGGTTTTCCACCTGCTGCAGTACCAGCAAAACATGAAGAAAACTTTATACTGTGAACATTAAATATTCAGTCCAAATACTAAGTGTTGTCTCATTTTAATGCAGCTGTAAGCTGACAATGAAGTCCAAGCTAAACTCTAATATTACTGGCATAGTAAAAATGATAATTTTCTTTACAGCAACAATTAATGATAGATTCAAAATTATTGTCAGAAATAAAAAAATTGAGCCAATTTGGCTCAGGTATATGTGTACCAGCTTGGTGATTCCAATGGGTCTGCAAATCTGCAAATGGAGGAGTGGAGTTTCAACAAAATTCCCATTTTATTTTGAAAGAAAATTACATCTCCATGTAAAACTGTTCTGAGCCTATGGAGTAGGTGATCTTCTCCTTGTGACAAAGAACCATGGCCACTCAGTAACAACCCAAGATAAGAAGAACCAAAAGATGCCCGATTATGTATTTTTGCAGGCATAAAGCAAGTCTTTAAAAGCAGATAGTTATGATTGTAAATAGGACAGAGCTTCAATTCCAGGTGTGCTGTACTGGCTGCAGTGGAAACCTGCTGCTTGATACAGCTGGACAACTTGAATTTTCATTTTTGTTATGAATGTGTAAATATATATATATGGTATATATGCCAATCCTTCATTTCTTTTGTTAAAATACAGGGAACTGAAAACAAAAAGAGATGGATTTGCAAGAAGCTATACGAATGTGGATGCTTTTCAAAGAATTAGAGAGAAAAGGAGGCTATTTTAGGAATAAAGATAGTGAGAGTTGGCATGTATTCCCTATGCCACAACAAAAAATCTCTTATAGGCAAAAAAGCAAGCAGTTGCATTTAAATCTCAAATTCAGAGTCACAAAAGTGTATAAATAAAAGTTCAGCGAATTTTTCCATGGAGTTGTACACCTTCAGCTTCTCCTCATAATGTTTATTCTTCCCCCAAGTTTCCAAAAGAAATTAAAAAAAAAATCCAAGACCATCCTGGAGAATGTAGAGGGAAAATTGACAAAGCCTCTTTTGTAATTACCTTTTCCAGATTAATTTCAAAGCCTTGCAAAAAATGGTGATCATTTTCAGTCAGATCAGAACATTTACTCTGCCAAAATTCCATCCTTCTGAGCAGCTTTTGTTGCAGATTCTGCTTTCACAGATTATCTCTTTTATACAGAAAGGAAATTGAAAGAAAATGGAAAGTTCATAAAGGTAGACTGACTGGGAAGATAGGAAAACTTCATAATCCTAAAATATTAAATGTTTTTTTTTATTATTGCACTCCTTGCTAAAGTTTTGCCATATAGAAACAGATTTTTAAAGAAGAGAGAATTTAATTCTACAGAACCAAAGAGTATATTGCAAAATGCCATATATTTTGCATCTCACAAGGGATTAATCTCGTTGGAATAAATGTTGAAAATGAACATTATTTAACTGTTTAGTCTTTTTCATTGTTCTCTACTGTTCCCTATTGTTTGTTCATGTTCAATATTTGTGTTGGAAAAAAGTGCTTTTTTTCCCAATCCAGGATTTTTAGTGCTATATCTGTTTCTGTTAGCACTTAAATCTATGTCCAACATTTCATCTATCTTTTGGTACTGCAGACATGAACTACACTCAGAACAGCCCATCTTCATTATCACCGCCCTGGGTTGTATAACATTTTTAATAAAATTACTTTTACTTTCAACGAAGAAATAATCACATAGTCAACCAAATTCCGTGCAAAGACAGCTGCTTGCTCATTGAATGGTCTCCAGCAGCAGCATAGGCACTAAAGGGCTGGATTGGTGTTGGATGGATCTCAGTAGCAGCTGTGGGGTGAAAAGAGAATGACCCAGAGGTAATGCAGCTCTGTGAAGAACTGAGGGAGCACAGGAAATGCTCTCCATGCTCCATCCTTCTCCCTATTCAGCTGCCTTGGTTTCTCTGGGAAATTAATTATCATATCCAGATACATAGAGAAAGGAACCTCCCAAATCAGGGGACAGTATATATGCAAAATCTTCATTTTTCATCAAAAAAGTAATCTGAAGATGTCCATTTTGCACGATGTTTTTTCTCCCCAAAACCATAGCAATGTGTAGCTCTTTACTATATTTTAAAAACAAGACAATGAAACCAATCATGGCCAGCAGTGAAGCTATAAAGTCACAGATGAGTATTTAGAAAAGGGCGTGTATTTAGAAAAGGGCGTGTTCAACCTCTGTGGCACTGCAGTTCCCACCAGCCATGATGAACAACAGCAAAATCTTATGCTTTCATTAAAAACCCCTAATATTTGTAAGAATAATGCTTAAATGTTCACACCAACTTTCTTTGAAAGTGCAGTGTTTACAATAGTGCTTGAAATTAAACTTTGTTTCTGCTTGAAAGTTTTGTTTACAGAAAACACCAAGGATGGTAAGTGTTTGTTATAATTTGTGATAAATGTTAGGAAATAATCACTATCACAGTTTGAAAGTGAACCAAAATCACATACATTCCTTTGGCCTTTGTAATAAACACTGGGAGAGGGGAAGTAGCATTACTTTATTCTTTAATGCTGCAACACCCAGCATACATCCCTGATCAGTCCTGAAATATCCTCTTCACTAGCTATAAGAAATTTATTCCTCCTGTGTGCTGATCTTCCTTTTGTTCATGTGCCTGCATTAGGGATTCAGAGATATATCCCAAGAAAAGCCTGAAAGCTGAATTTACAGGGTTTCAGTAGCAATGAAAAAAATCTCGATATAATGTCCCAATATCTTTGCCAATCTACCTTATGAACTTCTTTATAATCAATGTTCATTTGGTGTGAAGTTACACAAGTGAATATAATTTTGGTTAAAAATACAAAGGAAAGTAAGAATTTGTTTACTCACCTGTAGCACTGTGCTGGCTTTGACATTTTGACCATTACTAGTAAAATACTTGAAAAATACATGAAGAAAGTAAAAAAAAAAAAAGAAAAAAAAAGGGCAAATTACTTCCAGTCACTACAGACTTGAATTATTTTATTTTTAAAGCGGATGATTGACTCATGGAAGTCTCTGTACTCTCCTGAGTGATCCAGAAATAAATCAATTAAACAACTCCATTTTGTCTTTTTTTTCCCCTTTATTATTTAGGTCATAATACCAAAGACTGTATTTCAGTAAGCTTTGAGGCACTCCTGCATTGCAGACCTCAGTGCTCAGAAGCTGATCATTCCATAGTTTATTCCAGTTCATGAAAGTGTGAGTAACAGGGAATTCCTTGACAGATTTTCCCCCCATATATCCCTGACAAAACCTGAATGTTTTCCAGAATGTCAATTCAAAACTTGGTGTCCTCAGCTTTCACAAGTTTCATAAAATCTGTGGCAAACTGCCTTTGGTCTGTCACATTTAGAGTCTCGCTCAGGCTTGCTGACAGTTACATGGAAGCTGGCAACTTTGAAGGAGTTTGCCTGGAGAAGAATCCCTGTAAAATGAGTGGGAAATGGAGTCAGGGCGAAAGTCCAGCCTGATTTCCAGAGGCTGTCCCAGTGATTTGAAGGCTGATGCTGGTGTGCCTCAAAGCAGGACACAGACAGCTGCTCTTGCCCAGGCTGGTTTTGAGCACACAGCAGTTCCCTGTAGGGAAGTGGGAGCTCGGGTGGCCTCCCAGCCTTTTGGAGTGGCCTCTCGCCGTTCCCCAACATCCACCATCACACCGTGCCATGGAGCTGCCTGCTTCCCCCAAGGCCCCAAGAAGGGGTTTTCCCCCACGTCGCTGCAGGGGGTTGGTAGCAGGGTGCTCCTGGTTATTTGCAGGGGAAGATGCTGTTATGGTGACAGCCTCGTGCCTCACCAGCTTGCCCCCTCAGAGCAGAGCAGAGAGACCTCGGCCAAGCTGGCCAAACTCCCCAGGAGGACATCGGCACAGGTGGCTGCCAAAGGCCTACTCTGCCTCACGCAGCTCCTGCCTGCTGCACATGCCAGGGGGGTGGGATATCCTAAGGGTGCGAGGGGGCGGCTCAGGGCAGCGCCTGGGGGCCGCTTCGAGCTGGAAGAAAGAGCCACGAGATGGTGGCAGGGTGGCGGAGCAGTGGCAGGAAGGGGCCCATGCTGGGGGCCTGCAGTTTGTGACATCACCAGAGCGGCACTGGAAGGATGGGGGAGCAAACATTCCATGCCATTAGAACAGGGCACAGTGGCATGAGGAGCCCGCTGTGAGCCCAAGCGAGGTGCTGGCAAACGCCACTGCTGGCGATGCACAGCCACCATGGATGAGAACAGATATCCTTTTCCTCTGCTACTTTCTCCTCCTTGTCTCCCCTCCCTGCCCTGTGACAGCTGCCATTGGGACCCCCCCCCACATCTCTTTCCCCTCAGGCCTGGACCTGGTCTGGGCACACGAGGGACCCCCAGGATGTCAGGAAGGACCTGGGGCAGCCTGTCCAGTCAGCCAGGGCTGGCTGATAATGTTTGGGTGGTCACAGTGATGGGAGCACTCACTCCTTGATGTTTCTTGGCACGCCCCACTGTTCCCTGCCACTGCTGAATCCCTTTGGCCTCCCCACATTTTTCTCCTCTCACTGCATCCCTTTCTGCACCCTGATCACTCCTTGATCTCCTTCACACCCTCCTTTTGGCCCTTCTAATCACTGCCCTCAGAGTCTCTGAGGACAGAGCAAAAATCTCCTCCTGCACACCTCAGGGCCTGCTGCATTCTCAGAGGCCAGGATGTTCTAGAGTATGAGGAAAGGAAAGCACAAGCTTCTTAGGTTTAACAAAATTAAACTTCTCCCCCTGCTTCCCCTGTTAAAAGGCAATTTCATGGGCCAGAATCTTCCTTAACCTCACCTCTCATACGTGGTTTTGGAATCTCATTCAGAATGATTTCAAGACTGGGAATACTGATTTAGAGGGTTGCATGAGGCTGCTTGAAAAAATGCAAATACCTTTTGATGAAGACCATCTAAAACATATTTTCAGGGTAAGGTGGATGTACATTAAGCAATTAACAGCTTAAAAGTTCAGTTCCACATGTCCTACATTTGCTGATTTTTTAAAATTAATTTTTTGGAAGTGTATCTCGTGCTAGTATGGTGTGCAAAATCAGCAAAGAATTTGCCTCCTCCAGGTCTTTTGTATCTGTGTAAAATAGATAGCCAAGGGCTTGCATTAGAATCAGAATAATTTAGATTGGAAAATACCTCTAAGATCACTGAGTCCAACCATTAATACAATATTGAAAAATCCACCACTAAACCTTGTCCCTAAGCACCACATCTACACATCTTTTAAACACCTGCAAGGAACAGTGACTCACACACTTCCCTGGACAGCCTGTTCCAATGCTTGACAACCCCTTCAGTGAAGAAATTTTTCCTAACAGATAAATCTAAACCATCCCTGGCACAACTTGAGGCCACTTCCTCTTGTCCTATTGCTTGTTACTTAGGAGAGGAGACTGACATCCACATAACACTGTCTTTTCACCACAATGAATTAGCGTAAGATGGAAAATATGTAGATTTTGATTCCTATTTCTTAATGTAACATGGCTGCACTTGAGAAAAGTTGAAGCATTCTGGTTTCATCCCATCCATCTTCTCCTGTGATCCAGCTAAGGAGTCCAGATGTGCCTGTCTGATGCTGGACAGAGCCACTAGAGCAACTTCCTAAAAATCCTCTTGCCAGGAAGACAGCACAGACTCGTCTGAGCTGTTCAGGCTTTAGGTTTAGCCCGCATTCATTCAGTTCTCTACTATACCTCTCCTGTAGTATTTAAGAGGTGTGCCTGAATGGATGAGAATTGCAGTCTAACCCCCAGGGAAAGGATTTGGCCTTGAGACATGGCAGTGTTTAAGAGATTTCTGTGAAAGTTACATGATACAGCTAGAAATTGGACTTAATAATTTAGTGTAGGTAAGCAAACTACTGCCAAGTGGATCTTGTCTCAGTGAGCAAATACTACAAAATTGAGTGCCTTGGCACATACTGGGTTTACATGTTCTTCAGGTCCCTTCTAGTAATGACTCAAAAAATGTAAGGTCCTCCCTTTTACCTCATTTGTTTTCCCCCAAAATAGCTGTCTGGTAATGCTGTTTCCCTAAGGGAATGAAACCAAGTGTATTCATATATATATATATATATGTGTATGACTCTTTTGAGAATGTTGCAACCAGCTGGCTGATCTGGCTGATTTTGTTCTGATTTGGCAGAGAAGAATGAACTATGGCAAGTCAGAAACTTTTAGGTCGTGAGAAGAAAGGCACTAAGTTTTCCTCACCCTTTCTTCTTCCTCTCTCGTTGTCTGCCTTGTCAAGCCAAGGTAAAACCAGCAGCATGAGCTCAACCCTGGCTAAAGAGGATTCCTGTGGTTTTTGAACTTGCACTGCATTGACACAATTGCCAACCTTGAGAATCTCTTGAGAACTTAAAAATACTCCTCATTGTTTCCTCTGTCTTCCACCTACTTTGGTATCTGACAGGAATTTGAGAGAAATGGTCAGCTGTGGGTAGAGAAGAGAGGGATTATTTGAGGGAAGTGACCCGCAAAGAACAAGTCTGATCTAGTTGTATTTAACAACATATTATACCCAACAGCCTGATCTAGTTATTTGTAGCAGTACTCTTAGGTGATCTTTGCTATTTGAGAAAGATTTACCTGTGTTCAGTAGTTTGGGGGCTCAAATATTTAATCAGTGTAATAACATGTAAAAATTCAAAGCATTCTGGAAGGGAATCTTACTGACATCGTCAGTAACTACACATCAGTAGTTAATCTAATGGTTATACATCGCAAAATACACTTAATAGAAAACATAATTGAAAAGAAAAATCTCCTTTTTTTCTTGTCTGTTCTCTTTGAGTTCCTTTACTGTAATATTCTTTGGAACAATATCAGAATTATGACCATTAAGGTTTTAAGGAACAATAAATTTTCATATAATTTCTCTCAAGACTTTTTGTTTCCTCTTTTCCGAACAGCAAATATTTGATGTGCGTTAATAAAAATAAGAATGATAAAATCTACCAAAAAAATTATGAGAATGTCTTTTTATAGTGACATGACTTTTATCACTTTAATTTGAAGAGTTCTCCTGTGTAGTATTATTGCCTGTATTTCATCAAGGGGCAACTGAAATAGAAACTTTAATTTTTTTGCGCAGCTTTATTTTGTGCCAGTAACTAAGTGAACATCTTCCAAGTCCTGATAGACTGTTTATTTCCAAAATAAGTTGGTATTTTCTTTTCCTAGTTAATGGTTATGAGCAAATTTGCAGTATTGTTAAGAATATTAAAAATTTGGTTGGGGATATCAACCTTAGATGGGGAATTTTTTCAGCAGCAATGAAACGTATAATTCTCATTTGTACTGAAATATTTTCTTGCTAGCGATTTCTGTTAAAAATGATCATTATTATTCTCTTCCACAAACTCAAAGCAAATACTGAAGTACTGATTGGTAAGACTTTTCACTAGAACTTCTCATGAAATTTAATTTTGTACTTGTTTCGGTTATCTAATATGTTTTACTCCTACTGTTGTACTTATTCAGAAGTGCAGTAGGAACTGTATTGCATAGGAAGAAACTGGCAATGGATCATTAAAATTTTAGGTTTTATGGTATGGCTTCAAAACCAATCTAATTTAGCAGTAATCAAAAGTCTTGATCAAAGAGCAATCAGAGCTGAAGTAAGCAATTTCCTGTTTATAGACACTTTTGTGGAAACCCAACCAGCCATAGTAAGTGCCATGTTTTGGATGCTGGAACTTAGCCTACTTGGCAGCCTCAGTTTAAGGAGCCAAAAAATAGGAATTTTGGTCAACTTACAGTGATAATCACGGAGGCAATAGATTGCTATTTATGTGTGATTTTTGTGAGCAATTCTGTCAGCAGATTTCTCTTTATTTGGCAACTTTCAAGAATAATTCAGGCTAAAATGTTAGAAACATTGATATTTAGTATGCAGTTATTTATTTTGAGTAGAAAATTTTAAAGGAAAAATAGAATTGTAAACCTGAGAAAGATGTAAAAGGCAGAAATGGTAAAAAACCATTATTCTATGCAAATTGTCTTGCCCTTTTAACTTTTCTAGGGGCTTTTATACTAAAACACTGAAATTAATTACTATGCTAACATTTTGTAAACTCTATGAAAACAAGCTTACAATTCAAGAATTCTGAAAGTGTGAATAATTAATCTAAGTCAAACATTCTGGCTTGTTAAGAATAGAACATGATGTCATAGGTTATTATAAAATATCCTGTCTTCAAACTTTAACAGTGTTTCTTATTTGAAGCGTTGAAAGACTTATATCTCTTGATAATTTGGTCATCCTTATTTCATTTTTAAGATTATTGGTTTCTGTATTTTGTATGCAAATTTAACTGACAGTATTTAAAATATGGTGCAAATAGCTGTTGCAGAGGTATTATACTAAATATATTTTCCACTTGATAAGTTTTATGTTGCAAATTTACTTTAATGCATAGCATTTTAGAGATTTTCTGCAATGTATTTTAATATTAAAAATGCATTAAATCTAAATTTATTGTACTTATTTAGATGCTGATTATGTCATATGGTCCATTTTACTTTATATAAAATATTTGTAGCACACAAAGTGTAATCTAAAAGTTGATGAGTATAATCTGATAATGCATTGTAGTCAGTGTTGCCTGAGGGTTCTTCTGTGATTCTCGCTCTTATGGTCAGTTATAAGAGTGTTTGGTGGGCAACTTTGTATCATTGCATGTTGTTTTATTGAATTATTTTTTTTAATTATTTTGCTTGCTTTTTTCCCCCCAGAGGACTCTTGACAAACACTTAGGAGACGTAATTAGCATGGACGACTTCAGAGCAATTTATCGAGCTCTTGTACACAGACCTGAATATGAAGAACTATTCAGGGCTTACTCGTCAGATGGCGTAATTCTAACTGACACCCAGCTCATCAAATTTCTTGTAAAAGAACAATTTCAAACTGAAGTTGATGAAACAACTGCCTTAGAAATTATTATGAAGTATGAACCCATTGATGAAGGTATGCACAGTTTATGTATTTGATATCTAGCTCTTTATTGTGCTTCTGTCAATGACTGTGTTTTGCAAAACCTCATATCTTCATTTCTTTAAAAAAAAATCTTTTTATCTAAATATTATTCTTTTCTCCCTGGGTTTTAATTTATTTTCATGCTGCCCTCCTTTCTCTGATCTCTTCTTTTTTCTGACATTTATCTGTCTTCTTTTTTAGTCCTTCATTTATCTTTTTTTTCTAGTCCTTCTATATATTCTGTTTTCAGCTCACTATAAACCATTTTTAATTTGGTTTTTGTAGGGTTCTTATCTGCCATTTTGCTTGTCTGCTCATTACACTGTCTTCTCTCCCTTGAGTCATTTGGTGATAATGCAAGGTGTCAGGCAAGACTTTTATGTCCCTCTGACTGGCTTGCAGAAGCACTGTGTAAGATTTTCATAGGTGCCTGGTCACCCTTTCTGAATCATGAGAGCTCTGAGGCGAGGAGAGGTTCATAAATCTGTAACATGCTCTTCACCTATTGAAAGGTGCCTCAAGTTGTGGTGTAATACTTCTGCTGAGTTTCACTGAATTCAGCTTGAGGCAAAATTTACAGCTAAGGTATGCAAAGGATATAACTGCATTTTGATGCAAGCTGTTACTTTATTCAGTGGAATATGTTGAATTCTTTAGTTTCCTTGGTTCCCAGTCTTTGAAAATGGGTGGAATTGATAACTGGTTAAGAAAAACAAACCCAAGGAGAAAATATTTCTTCTGGGATAATAATCCGGGATTATCTATGTTGCCCTGTGGTGGAAGAAGAAAATGGAAAATGCCACTTTTTCAATGAGAAACAGAAGACATTTGGTGTTTCATTAAGAGGCACTTACTGTCCAGTAATAGCTGCAAAGCACATGACTCCTTATGCCTTTACTCTTTGAGGTTGCCTCTCAAATTTGGCTGTATTTCATTGAACATATTCTACTCTTTCTGAGGAACTAATATGTTTACTAATTGTACAAGTTACCAGTTTAAAAGGTTCCTTTTATTTCGTGTTACCTGTTTTGATGGGAAAGTTAAAAGCTATAACACAGTTAACAATGAAAAATCTTCAGTTCATTAGAAAGCACCTTTGCAAACCAACTGGAGTTTCTATAGGTTTAATTTAGTGTCTGGTTTAAATTTCGGATGCTGAGCCAAATTCTTGTTTGTTTCTTCATCTGTGATAAAATTGTTTGCCTCGCAATTGGAAATAATAATCTCTGTATTGCTCCTGCCCCTTTGAGTGAATTCAAACTCCCACACAAACATATTTATTGAAAAGTTCCAGTTATGATTGACATGATAGGTGGTTCATATGGTATTGTGAGAGACCATTTTGTGCAAATGTCGTTCTGAATTTGCTACAGAATGTTATTCATCAGGATGATCTGTTGGAATCACCTGCCACCCTTGCCCTGTGTATTACAGAAAGGGAAGAGGGCAGGTTTGATTGACAGGTTTGCTAATAGTAATGAACATTCTCTGATAAATGTGATAGCATGGGTATGTCAAGATTAGGATGAAAACAGTGACTAGACTTTACATATAACTGATAAATCCATCTATAGCATTTAGTGCATCCCTACCATTTGTGCAGAGAGGTTTTCAAAGCTATTGAGCCAGATAACTCTGAATTTACTCTCTGTGGGTACCGTAGCTAGTTCAGGCCAGTATGGAATGAATTACTCTTTCATTTTTATTATATAATTCAAATGTCTAATGTCAAAATGCTACACTAACATTTTTTTCATGTGTGTGCTAAAAGCTTGCATTTTTGGCAGAAAGAACCATTTCTATGGAATTGACCACAAAATATGAGTATGTGAGTCACACCTGACAGTTGTGTCTTGCTAACATCCAAATGTCAGTTTTTTTCTTCACAAACTTTCCATTATCTGCCCATTTTACTATTAGCTTTGAATAGAAACCTCGACTCATTAAATGAGATTAAAGAAAACATGCCAACTAAATGCATTTTATTTTAAGCTTGGTATATACGTCTTTAAAAAAAAAATATTGCTCATTATTCAGTATTTGCATGGATAGGATTAGAGGGACAGGAGGATAAGGAGGTGCATCCCATTATTATTTACCTTGTAGTGCCTTTCAAAGATTCTACTCCTGCTTATTTTCCTGCTAGGTAATAGAAAAACAGGGCAAAAATGCAATCCTCTCTTAAACAACTAGCTTGCTTTGTAAATAACAATATAAGCCTGGTGCATGTGTCAAATAAAGACTTTGAGTAATCCAGAATGTATTTGTGAATCAAAAAACATTTTCAGTTTATTCCTAGGATATACAGTCTTAAGGGTTTTTTGAGGGTTTTTTTTGTGCATGTGTGTGAGAGACAGAGCAGGATGGAGAGCATAAATTTTCAGGAGAGAACATTTGATCCCATTGACCAATATAAACCAGACTTAACAAAGTAGACAGCTCCACCAAATTCCTACAGATTTCATAAAAAATCTTGTGAAGTAAGAAAGATGACTTAAAGATCTCAACTAAGACAATGGCTGTCACTGGATTTGTGAGACAAAATGTATGAAAGGGTGTGTAAATATCCAGTGTCAGGGAAAATTTTCAACAGAAGATGACTATGAGATATAAGCCCTTAGAAACTGAACTGCTGTTCAGACAGATACTTTATTCCAGTAGGCACCAGTCATAAGTGTGGGTAAGGTAGAAAAAAGACTCCCTAGAATATAAACTCGGAGTAGAAAGGGAATAACTGTATTCTTACTTTAATGAAGGAAATATTTCTCTGTTTACTGTTCCCTTAGAGGATGAATGTTTTAGCCTGATGTTTTAGCCTGATGTAAACTAGTCAAGTTTCATAGTATGAAATTCCTTCTGATGATGCTTCTCCTGAGTTTTAACGATGAATGAAAGCTTCCTTCTTCCAATATGGCAGAGAAACAACTTAATCTTTGATTGCCAGTATTTGTCATGAGTTTTCACCCCAAAAATTCCCTGCAAACATATTTGTACCCATTTCTCTGTCTCTGGGGGTCAAGTTACATATGCATTTAATTATTACTTTAGTTCTTAGGAAACAAGAAACACATACATAGATTTAAAAACACGGGAAACACCTTCCTCCCCATTTCCTAGTCTCAAATTCAGTTCAGGCTCTTCTCCTCCCCACACCCCAGTCTCTACTTCGGTCCAGGCACCTCTCCCCCTGTATTGTCAGGGCTGCAGGTTGTACTCAGTCCCTTCAGTGAGGAAACAGGTCTTGCAGGAGGCTCTGGGCAGTGCATAGTGATTTCTGACTTGTTTTGTCTGCTTCAGTGTGGGTACTCTACATGCCTTCAGGGCAGCAAACATCTTACAAAAGTTTTCAATTTTTTCTTTCCAAAGAGCAAGAAAAATACTTTCAAAGAAGTTACAAGATAAATAAGAAAGCAGAATGTAATAAACTCTAAAAATAATGTAAAATGTAATCTGACTCTTTCAAATACTCAGATTATATCCATAATACCACTCTGATATGACAGTATTTATATATATGGCAGAGCTGGGGTTTACCTTAACAGGAGAAATGAGAAAAATAATTTTTTCTTAAATCAGATTTGAAAAACAAAAACCCAATATAAAAGAATGTTGTTAATAAAGTGAATCCCACAATATCCAAAAGAGGAGGGCAAGAAAAAAATAATTGAACTTTTGTGAACAAAAAGAGGCAATGAGAAGAAAGAAATCTTTTCTTGCCTTCCCTTTCTATGACAAATGGATGTGTGTGCACGCTAACTCCTGCTAAAAGGTCCTAATGGAGAAAAAGACAGGTTCCTCCAGGGGAGAAATGTAAGGCCTTGATGAAAGTCTTTTCACTGTGGAGTAGTTATGGAGATGAATTCCCATTTCCTTTAATGTAGAAGTGAAAAATGTCTGTAAGTGGTCAGAAAATAGTATGACTGGGCTATTCCTCAGAAATGTAAGGGACTGTAATAAGCCCTACAAAAATAAAAAGATTTTTAGTCTGTTGACTGGGGACATGAGCTTCAGCTTTACTGAAGTCCAAGAGTTTACACATTGACTAACAAAGCAATGCTATATTTCCATTTTTGGGGGATTATTGTCATCAGCATATTTCCCTAAACATTCATTTCTCTTGAGAATATTGCAGTTAACTTTTGTCAATGACACAAACAGCCAGGAAGGCATCATAAATAATTCAGAAAATAAGCAAGACTTTGAAAAGCCAGTATTTTTCACTAATGTAATAAATAAATGCAGAAGACGGTAAGACTTGTTAGAAAATAAAAAATACACACACACACATGCACACACACACACATAGTTACTAGCTCTACTTGTAATTGCTCAAAGAACTATATAAACCATGAAAAATAAATTAACCAGAAATGAAATCCAGACAGTTAATGTAATTCATTATAGGCAAAGAATACAGGATGAATGTATTCTGAATAATGTAAAAAAATCCAAAATGCTTTTTAAAGATCCAGAAAGTAGGAACTTAATCCAATTGTTACAAGTATAGAACAATATAACACGTGCATAAATCCAAGTGGATAAATCTAAGTCAAGATACTAAATAAGATACAATTTTCAAGATCATCAGGGTAGCAATAAGTCATCCGGCAAATCTGCTAGTTAAAAGAAGACCAAAGAAAATCCTGATGCAATAAGTACAGTCTGCCCCTTAATATTATTAATAGTATTAATTTAAGTCAGATCTCGGCCAAAATATGGCTAAAACAGGTTAGGACCTTCTTTAATGATGTAATCAGGTCAGTGAAGACAGGTTGACAAATCCAAGTTCTTAGAAAACTGACTATAACAAGCTTGACTTTTTATACACAAGTCAAAGGTTACTTTTGAAAATAGGGGGAAAACGCATGATAAATTGAAAGACTGGAAAAGATCAAATATAATATTTATTTTAGAAAGGGACCATCCAAGGAACTAGACACTCAGTTAACAGAAAAAAATGGAGCAAATAATAGATATCTAAACTCCTCTAAGATTGTAAGGAGGAGTAGCAGTTTGTCAGGACATTCCATAAAGAAATAGTATCCTGTTTTTTCCTACGAAAGATTAACAGCACTGGTGGATAGAAGAAAAACGAAAATTATCAGAAATCTGAAACAGAAAGATGCCCTGGATTAGATTTGTTTTTGTGGAAAGCACTGGAATGAGGGAAGTGCAAGAGCGGTTTTCATATGTGAAAGAGAGGACAGGAATAATACCATACAGCAAATATTTTGGACAGCAAGGAAGTTTCAGGGTAAACTTCTGTTTCCTAGTTATGGAAAACTTCCTAACAATAAGGTTACTTAGCTGTTGAAATGGTTTTACTGGGTTGTCTGTGGATTCTTCATCAATGGAAATCTGGAAGAATAGCTTAAGATAGACCTCTGGTAGGGATAACATTTTTTGGGTGAAGGTATATTTGATGTCTGGATGGCATTCTATTTTTCTTTATAATTTTAAAACATTGCAAGTTTTTCTAGTTCAAAGACCTGTGTAACTGAGAAATAATAATTTTCTATAAATTCTCATTCAGGTGTACAACTTTCAGTCTGTCACACCCCAAAGATCGATAATTGCAATTCTAACTTGTAAATTCTGATTCTTAGAGCTGTAGTAGGCATTAACACATCAGAAAAGGGGGTTTTCTGCAGGTATTTCCAGCCCCCAAGTTTGTATGCATTGACTTCTAAGTTATTGTTAGGATAAATTTTACTGCTTATTTACTACTAGCCTGCTATGGTGACAATAAGGTTATTTTAGAGTAAGGACTGGGCAAAATCCCACACTAATTCAAACTATGTTTTGAAGCAAAGCTGACGTTTGAGATGATATCATTTGCAAAATGACTGCATTTGAAACATGACACTGGGAGCAGTAGCTGGCAGTGTAATGGCTCTGTTTGTCATTAAATCAGTCAAACCCAAAACAAATGGGATGACTATCACTGGTATGGATGCAATTAGCTCATTTTGTTATAAATGCAGTAGTTTAATAAGCGTGATTTGCAATTCATCTGTGTGGGCAGTTATTTCTTTTGTTAAGATACTATTTTTATTTCAAATATTTTAAAACATGATTTGATCAATACTTATTTGGAATTTTCCACCCCTAGGGAAGACATTTGGTGCTAGGAATCATTTATTTTGTAAGATTATATTGAAAATCTCTGACTGACATTTTAGAGAACAATCCTTGTTCTTTTAAAAGAGAAAAGAAGATTCTCTTAATGCATTGTCTGGCATGTTACTTTCCAAAGTAACAAATATTTTACTTTATATTTAATTATAACTACTGCAAACTCTTCTTACTCATGTCCACAGAAGAATAAAAGTGTCAAAGTACATTAATTTCCTCTCAGAAGTTTGAACCACAGCAATTGAGCTCCAGAGTCACATGTATCTGATGTTTGTGTTGTTTATACTTCTGTCATGAATTTTAAAATTGCAGGGAAGTGTTGTGCTGTACAACCTTTAGCAGTGTTCAGAACTGGCTATTAAAAATTTCAGAAAGTACATAGATATAACTGTCAGTTTGGCTTCATGACAGAGATATTTTTACTTTTGTTTTTGTTCAGTGAGGAAGAAAAGGCAGATGTCATTTGAAGGATTTATAAGGTACATGCGGTCAGATGAATGTTCAATATTTAAAATCCAGCACAGGACCATCTATCAAGATATGAACCAGCCATTATGTGACTATTTTATTTCATCTTCTCACAACACCTATTTGATAGCTGACCAGCTAATGGGACCCAGTCATTTATGGGGATATACCAGGTATTTAGATATTGGTTTTTAATATTTTAAACATTCTTTGGCTTTTTTTTTAATGAATACTAAGTCACATACCATCCTACTTGGCAATAAGGGACAAAGCCATCACAGATAGAAGTTGAAAATGAGAGTGGTATTTTATATTGTGTGTACACTTTTCAATATATTTGCCAAACCATCTGTTCATAGTCTGGAAACAATCTATTTTTTCACTTACATCTCAGAAAATCAACCTTGCAGCAAATGAAATCCATAGTATGGTGTACAGTACATGATTAAATCAGTTTTTAATCTCAACACGCCATGCAAAAATAACTAACTCCCTGAAAGAAATGAAAAATTCCCAGACAAGCCCTAATCTGATCAATATACAGGATGTATGTTGGAGTATGTCTGTGTCAAGGACATCTGTGTTCGATGCATGTTGCAATGTGGGCAGTTTAGAAACAACAACAACAAAATGGGCACCCAAGTAGCCAGCAGAGAGAGGAAGCTCTCTGCAGTGTGTGCCTCCAAGAGGATGATGATCAGGATGCCTTTTTGCCAAGGCAGGGAAGAATGAAATGGATTGTGTAATGAAGGCAACACTGAGAGGGCAGGAAGTATTAAGAATTAGGAAGAGAGGTGTCCAGAATTCCTATTATTTGCACTACTCTAGTAAGAAGAAAGGAGTTGGAAGCATCATCTGTCTGAACTCTTTTTTTCAGTTGCTCTCTTAGTTTTTGACAGTAACATGCAACCATCAGAAACACTGAATTTCTACTGGTATTTAAAATTCCATGATGTTAATGCTGCATTGCTGAAAGTAATTGTGAAGAGGGTGTAACCCACTCTCTCTTCCTCTTTATGTACTATTGGTGTGAGGAAAATGCTAAATGCAGCTAGAGGCATATTTGACATATTGTTAATGTGTGAAAGGCAGCATGTGAAAGACAGATTGGTAATTAAGTAATGTAGTTTATAAGAAATGTTTCAGTTAGTTGCAAGTCATATATTAGAAACCTATGAATTTAAGGGATGCCACTAACACATTAAAACTTAAAGCAGTAAAGTTAAGGCACCTGAGAAACTTTAGCACTCCCTCTTAGAAATAAGGGCCAGGAAGAACGATGACTTACGTAAAGACCAAGTGCAAACTGGTTCTCTAAGTGCAATGGATTTTTAAATACAGTGATTCTCAAACTTACAAGCAAGTTTGGAACAGTAATAGAAAACACCATTTTAAATATTTATTGCTTTATTTTAAATGACAATTTGCCTTTATTCCAAAATTCCTTTGTTGAAATCTTTGACCCTTGTTTTTATTCTTTTAAGGAAGATAATTCAGGTAATCCCATATTCTTTAGTGGTCTAATTAAGTTTATTACCTAACACATCTAGAATAAACAAGAGAAGACATGTCTCTCTCATATATGTATAATTCTGTAGAATTTCTTTTTATTTATGATGAAAATGAGGTGGTTTTTCTGTAATTAATCAATGTACTTGTAATCAGAATACAGCAACTTGTATAAAAAAGTGTGGTATCTTTTGGCTGTAAAATTGTTTCTCTTGTTCTTCTGAAGTGCTCTTTTAAAAGGATGTCGTTGCCTGGAAATTGACTGCTGGGATGGAACCAACAATGAACCTATTGTGTATCATGGTCACACTTTAACAAGCAAAATTCCATTTCGTTCTGTAATTCATGTGATTGACAAGTATGCATTTATGGTATGTATAGATAAATGGATGTATACATAAGTTGGTTAGAATGTGATGGCGGCTTTAACAAAGCCAGGGACATGGCTCTTATAGATTCCCCAGGGTAAAAACATATGAAACAGAGACTGTGGCAATGGGCATTGTTGAAATTAATTACAGAACAATTCTGCTATTTGTTCTTCATGTATTTTTAAAACTTTTTAAAAGAATCATAAACATATTTTCCTGATAATG
Source organism: Corvus moneduloides (assembly GCF_009650955.1). Classification (NCBI taxonomy): domain Eukaryota; kingdom Metazoa; phylum Chordata; class Aves; order Passeriformes; family Corvidae; genus Corvus; species Corvus moneduloides. Next base: position 2,799,695 of record NC_045479.1, read on the forward strand.
AATATAAACGAGACTTGGTGCAAACGATTCAGGTGATCTTACTCAGCTTGTTAGGTGGAATTCTCACCTGAGATCATTTAAGAAAGGACTGATCATAAAGTGAAGAACTAGTTCAGAATTGGTCTGATGTTTTTCTCCTTCTTTATCTCTTTTAAATGTTTTTACTTCACCTATTCTTTTGTTGATATCAGTCTGTCTTATATTCTACATGTATTTTTGAAGTAGACAAAAATATTAGGTAATGAGTTTGAGACCTTGTTTTCCATTTCCTCTCTCTATTTTGAACGATGAACCTGATAAATAACTGTTAGCAGCTACTGATGTCTTTTTGCCAGGTGACTCATCAGGGCAATGTCCCTTCTGCCTACCTCTGAAAAAGCACTGAAATGTGGAGAGTTTTTGGCACTGTCTCAGGCTTTTGTCTAGGTTTCTGGCAAAACTCCTGCTTGAAGGAAGTCCTGAACGACTATTAAGATTACGCTCAGATTCAGGCCAGCATTATGTGTGTGAATATATACATCTGTGATCATAAATTTACATGGATTTTTATACAGATGTGTTTATAGCCTTCTCAGTGTTAATCAAAGCTGTGTCTATATAAAATTTAATTAGTCTCCCATTTAAAAAGTGAAATTAAAAACATGATTTTATTTCACTGTTTTTCAAAACCTATTAGATATAACTTCTATTCTTGCTAATACACAACATATTGTACTTAACTCTAATGCAAACTTCATTTCACGTGCCCAAGTGCCAATGAGATGATAAAATCCCAATAGGTGATGGTTGGTACCAGCTGTCCATCCAGGCTGAGCTGTGCTTCTATTAACAGTCAGTAGCAAATACTCAGGGGACAAGTGTAAAGACAGGGAAAACATTAAATGGTACTTCTCTTACTGACAATTTAGGTCCTGCCTGAGCAACAATTTCATTCAGACTATTTTTGGTAGCCACCAGTATTACTGGCAATTTATGAGATTTACTTATATGTCTAAATGGATGAGGTTTTTTTGAGTTATTCTCTAATTTTTACTCAATTTCCCTTTTTCACCTTTCACCTTTAATTTTTACTCAATTTCCCTTACTTGAGCATTGTAATGAGAAAAGTGTAGAGAGTCCCTAGAAAAGTTTGTGATATTATGAAAAATAAAAAATATGCATGGCTTGTTCATGTAAAGGCAATCATTTCTGAACAAGCTTTGGGGAGACTATCAACTTGAAATGTAGTCAATTAAAATCCATCACAAACTAAAGAAAAAGACATTTAATCCTGCTTTACATTGTCAATCTTAATTTTTGAATCTGATTTTACGTTTTAAAACCAAAACAACAAAACAGCTCTTTTCACACCTCTGCACGTGTCTAGCTCTGCTTTAACTTTCCAAAGGTGCACTTTTTTCTTCAACTGTGCTCCTTTCCACAAATACTGAGAGATTTTTACTGCATTACTAACCTAAAACAACTGATCTATATTTTGAATGTTTTGAAAATGAAGGTAAATACAGATTGCCAAGGGGACTTTTGTAAGATGTTTCAGAAAAGCAATTATTCATATTCTTATTTATTAATAATAAAATCTTAAAATTATATTTCCAGTCATCTGCCTATCCACTTGTACTGTCTTTGGAGAACCACTGCAGCCCTAAACAACAGGAAGTAATGGCACACTATTTGAAAAGTATTCTAGGTGACAAACTTCTTTCTTCACCAATTGGTGGTGAAGTAGACATGACTAGACTGCCTTCTCCTGAGGTAATAAGTTTTCATTTTTCTCTATGAAAGACATGGAAAAAATTGTGGAGTTCTTGATTTATTTATTTATTTTAAAAAATCTTCTGAAACTGAATTTAGGGGTCACATCTGGTGTCTGAAATACAATTCAGGTAGTAACAAAAAATATTTAAACAGCATAAAAAAGCCACATGGAAAGATGTCACATGCTGGTGTATCTGTTATCTGCTGATTTATTTTTTGTTGCTTAAATTGAAGGAAATTCCTGAAATTTAAGCATGTTATTGAAATGGAAATTGGAATCTACATTTTTTGTCAGTAACAGCGATGATGAAACTTTTTCTTTGCATTCTGCTGCTCCAAAGCCATTCTCTTCCTCAGTGTGTTTTTCCCTATGACAGTGTTTCTCAGCTGGTGGCCTGAGACCCCTGGGATATGAAGTTAGAAAAGGAAATTAGATGGGTGTTGAAAATTTTATTGAAGACTAAAACAAGTAAATTTCCATTGTTCCAGGCTTGGTACATAATTTTCTTTCAACAACAAATTTTTTTTTTCAAATCTCTTCTAGCACAAATACATGCCTACATAAAAAATACTTATTTAGGCTTGTCACTGTTGCCAGTGATAGCTATATTTTACACATTTTTTTTTTTTTCCAGTAGCTAAAAAAATGCAAAAGAAATGTGGGGAGGAAGCACTGTAATAAGGAAAAACAACACACAACAATTTGTAATTTTTAAAGGATTTGTCAAGGAAAAATATTTTTGAAGTGATATGTCCAGAAGATGTGCTGAAGTATTGCCATATTGTTATATTTCCATAACAATGTTGTAATGGAAATATAACAATAACAATAAATATATTTAGCATGCACATTTCTCTGCCAATTTTTTTTTTAATATTGTAGCATTTTATTTTTTTACAACACAGTGTCCAACATAATTTTGAAACCTTGAAAACTGGTTTTTTTTGATTAGAAAAAATTATAAACTATGTTGGACAGGAGGGCTTGTTTTAAAGCTTCTCAAAGCATGGCTGGATTCAGTGTAGTAGATGTCTAAGGATCATATATCCTCTGAAGCAAGCACAAAAATATCAGTGAACATGGAGTCACTGAATCACATACTTAAAAATATTACTTTCTGTGGCATACATCCCTTAACATATGGTGACTATGATATAGGGAATTCATACTTTGTATTTCTCTAGCTTAGAGATTTCATGAGTCAGCTCTGTAGAGTTTTGCCTGAAAATGCATTGCTGGGTCTATAAGTATGGAAATGCTATCAGGTGAGCTCATTCTCCTGAGTCTTCAACACATTAAAGTAATGTGAGATGTATTCCCCATCTGTGCAAGGTATAAGAGTTACCTAAATAACACCACTGTCCTCAGATGGTTACAAAAGTCTGAATTTAATAAATTATTATCCTGAGAATGAACATAAATTAGGATCATCTCCATTTCTCCTAGATGTTCTGATCAAGCATGTAAGAAAAATCAGTAGGATTTTACTTAGCAATGGAAATACATTGCTATGACTGAATTTGTAAATTCAGTAGTAAGCTTGACTTTTGGCTGGCATCTTTTTCAAGAACCACTTTTGGTCCATGTTCAAAAGGAGTTTAGTGACATCACGTCTTTAAAGCTTGGGACTTGTGCATTTTCAAGGCCTAGATAAATTCATTATCATTTGAGAAAGCCAAATTCTGAATTTAGTATTCAGACTTCTTTACTTAACCTGTGCAAAAGAGATGTTACTGAACCATAAATGATGAATTTAAAATCCTTTTTGTGGGAAGGATCCTCAGTTAGTGTGGGGAAAAAAAGCTGTCACCTAAATAATTTACTGCTCCAACCTTTTCAAGATGGAGCACTAGCAAGAATAGCAAAAAAGCCAGCTCAGTGTTCTTCAAGATCAGAATTAAATAGTTCTCTTGTGTGTACATGAAGTGCAATACCCCATAGTTTCTCCAAACACTTCAGATTGACATTTGCCAATTACAGGTTCCTTTTAGGTTTTAGAGGCTTCCATGGAAATTCCCTCTCCTCTCCTCTCCTCTCCTCTCCTCTCCTCTCCTCTCCTCTCCTCTCCTCTCCTCTCCTCTCCTCTCCTCTCCTCTCCTCTCCTCTCCTCTCCTCTCCTCTCCTCTCCTCTCCTCTCCTCTCCTCTCCTCTCCTCTCCTCTCCTCTCCTCTCCTCTCCTCTCCTCTCCTCTCCTCTCCTCTCCTCTCCTCTCCTCTCCTCTCCTCTCCTCTCCTCTCCTCTCCTCTCCTCTCCTCTCCTCTCCTCTCCTCTCCTCTCCTCTCCTCTCCTCTCCTCCTTCCTTCTTTTAGAAGGTTTTGAGCCATACCTTGGTCAGCTGACATGACTGTGTGTCTGGAAGGAGGTTAAAATGAGGAACAAACCCATTCTTCGGTGGTTCCTTGGAGCACCTTGCAATGATGTCTCCTGCCATTGTAATTCTAAGTGAAAATCACACAGAGGACCAGAAGAGAAAAGTGGAGGATCACTGAACATTTCTTCTCTCTGCTTTTTCCTAACACTTGCTTGGCCTGAAAAACAAACCCCAGAAAATGTCAGGAAAAACTGGTTTTTTATTTTTTTCCCTCAGTCATATATTCACACTTCCAGCTGACTGTATTGATATTGTTAATTCCCTGCAATTCCTGTATTCTGTAACATCTCAACACACAATTCTTCCTCTACATGTGGAGGAAAGGAAAGAGAAGACTTTTGGTCTGTTTCTTTCTTTCATACACACCTTATCCCATGAGAAACTGAGGCTGCCCTTAAGGTTCACCAATCTATTCTACCTCCTTCCCAAGCAGATGTTTTGCCACCAAAGCAGCAGACTTGGTACAGTTCTTTCCTCCCAGTCTTGGCCATCATAGTGCTTCTAAAGAGACTTCATGAACTTGCTCTAATATGCACTGGAATATCAGGTCCTTTGAGTCAGTTCCCACATTAAATGAGATTTGACATCTCTGGCTGGCGCCAGACATCCCTGCTGGTTGCACCAGCACTCCTGGCGATATGCTGATAGAAAGTGATGGAATGAAGTGTCTTATGCAGCAATTTGTGGATGAACTTAGAAAATATTAGGATGCTAGAAGAGATAAGGTTTTACTTACCCTGCTGTGTCCTTCCTCTCTAAGAAGTTTAATAGCTATTGAAAGAAGCATGTAAGCATCCAATGTAACACAGAAAAGAATGTACACACATCGATGCTTTGATGAAAGTTTGTTCCTCAATTATTTTGCATTGCAGTGCATTGAACTGCCTTACACTGCTGACAGGATATACATATCAGATAGTTAGGAATTTTTTATTGTTTGCAGGTTTCCTGTCACAAATTTGGATGATGTGTGATTAACTGAAAGTGAAGTGGCAACTACTGTGATTTTACAAGTTGTCTTTAATGCTTACCACACAGCTGCAAGATCAATTATTGTATTGTGATGGTTTAGAAGTATTTCTGGCCAGGATTGCCAAGGCTTCCCCGTGGTTGTTAAACCTGTGGTGTCCAAAGAAAAGAACCTGTTTAATTATCTCCTTGAGAAAGATTAATAGAAGGTCTTCAGTACAACTTTATGGGTTATGGACATTTTAAATCCTTCTATTATGGGGAAAACCAGCTAACCCCATAAGCCAGGACTCTTTCTTCACACTTTTCTTCACCTTTATCTACTCAGTATACAAACAAGCTTTCTCTACACAGTGAGTGTTTTCACAGAGAAATTCAAGATCAAGCCTGCTTTAGCATATCTAATTCTGTTGCTTCAGTTATGAGATTAATTCCTATTTGTTTTGACCTACAAGTTACATATGCAAATCTCTTGACCAAGTCTTTGCATCAGAAATAGCTTTGCTTCTTAGCAAGTCAAAACTTTTCTAGTCACTCTTTTGCCTTTCAATCAATCTATGGCATCTATTCTTTACCAAAATAAGAAGAAAGATGCGAGAATGTGGCATGTCTTGGTGATGACCCTCAAAAATAAAAAAATCAGTATTGTTTCTCATAAAATTTCTGGATTCTCTAGGCTGTAGTGAGTACTTACAGAAGACTCATCTGATTCCTACACTATTTTTAGGCATTGTGCTCTTCTTGAGGGAACATGGTTTTCCCAGAAATGTAATAAACATGTGACAGTCTTTATCTGTTGTTAATAACTTCCTTGCAGTGTAAAGCAACTTCAGAAGCTAACTAAAACCAAGACATTGCCATATTGTATATCATCACCCAGGTAGGTCTTGGGTCATTGGTTTATTTGGTGTATAAAAATCAGATCCTTCATTTGGCAAGGTGTCTTCTTGGAACATTGAACTGTGGTAAGGAATCTGTGCATGAGGACTCTGAGCATGCTGTATTAATATTCTGGCCAACTTGTAACCATTTTCTCTGTAATCATCCTTTCGATTCCTTTCCAATCCATCCAGAGGTTTAGTTGCCTGTGTAGAATATCATCTCAGATACAGCACAGCTGTTTATCCTTGGACCAGACTTACCTTAAGTCTACTACAGAGCACAATACAGAAGTGGAATTTTCAGGGTAGGGTGCTTCTCACTGGGTACATGTGTTGTATGAAAACTTGTTATGAGGTAGCTAAAATGGTGCTCCTGATATAACTAATACCTGTTTACTTAGAGCTCAGATATTGCTGGTAGTATTGATTTAAAGTATCTTGATAACTGTGACTTATAAGGCTGCCACAAAGACATCCATTCACAATTTACTAAGTGTGATTCTCTTGAATTGTTAAAGAAATCTGGTGTTGAGTTTTTTTAGCAGTTGTACTTAACAAATCTTGTCATTGTCTCAAAACCTGTTCCTGTGTTAGACTTCACAGGAGGTGTTGTATCTTCACCCTATATCAGTACTTAAGACAGCAGTATAATTCTTGAAATAGAATATTATGTAAAACTCAGAAGAGATTTTAACCTTGTTACTTAGCATGATTTTCAGGATTTGATATTCCCCTAACTAAGCACCTACAGCTGATCAGGAGAGAAGAAGGGAGAACAACAAGCTAAATTTAAATAGGAGAAGCTATTTTTTTTTAAAATCTTATGTCTCAAATCCAGGGTTTATTCCCTACATTTCTCGGGACTGAATTTTTACATTAATTGCAGCGGTCAATAGGTGGGTTTGCCTGATCCAAAGTGCTTGTGATTTTTGTCTTGGAAACTTGGCATTACTTCAGCTGCTTTGTGTTTTACATCACATTAACCAGAATGTACCAGAAAAAAATTTTTGTTCATTTAATTATGTTAATATTTGTTCCAGTTGATTGTACTTGGAGGCTTTTGCTTATGCCAGCCTTGAAGTCCCACCATGCTCTAGGGAAGATCTATTATGTTTTACATATTTAAATTTTTTAGTATGCTTACAGTTTATATAAAGTAAACAGCAAATGTATTTTTAACATATTTTGCCTCCCATAATAAAACCAGAAAGGAGAAGTTATAGTGAATGCTCAGACCTTCAGCTCATTAAAAGACTTTTCAGGTCTCTTAGAAGACTTGGATGTTTAGAGAAAAAGTTGTCACATGTTCAGTAGTGCTGATGACCAACTGAAGAACTCAGATTTCACAGAGTCACTGATTTTGTAACCATGCCTTTGTTATAAGTTTTTTTGAAGGTGTTTGAAGTTCAGACAAAATCCTTGGTGTGCTATTTTTTCAGTCCATGTTTCGCTTTCAATGATTTGGGGTAACTATTATTGGAATTTGCTTCTGGCCAAAAAATAGCAAATTTTCATATTGCTGGAGTATTTCCTGTAACTGTTTCTAAAAAAAGACATGATTTTAAAATCTTAAAAAAATCTTTAAAAAAAACCCCAACACTAAAAAATTTCTCCTACCTCCAGGTGTTTACGTTTTTGCTAACAGCTCGTAAACAGAATTTTAGAAATGGACTTAAAAGATCATGACCCATTTTTATATCATCACACACACACACTATGGTGTACTGGGTTCAGTTTGTAACCGGGCAGAAACACCAATTTAGTGTAGTGGTTTGGTCCAAAATACTCATTACTGTTTATCTTCTGTGAGATAAGAATTAGGAGAAACGCAAAGCAGGCACCAACCTTGAAAGAATATAAAGAAGTTTATTAACAGACCTAAAAGAAGAAAAAAAAAAATTATACCACCTTCAGAACTCTCCTCCTCCCCCCACCTTCCTCCCTTCTCCCACTGACAATGTAAAAAGACAGCCCTTGAGATGTTCAGTCTGTTTACCACTGCCATAATAACCTTGTTCAGTCCATTTAGGAAGAGGAGTCTCTTGCTCATGCTATGAAAACATTATCACAGCGAGCCAGCCGCCCACTTCCAAATAACTTTGTTCAGTCCATTTAGGAAGAGGAATCTCTCTGCTCGCATGTGAGTCCCTTCCCCCGACTTGCAGCTTTTCCCACAACTGCTTTCGAGGGTCCACTCTTGAAGTTTTTTGGGGTACAATTTTAAGGTTGAGCCATTCAGAAACAAGAACAGAGGCCCTTCTCCTTCCCTGGGAGCAAAGGGTCTTCCTCATCTTCATCTTTAGGACTATCTCTGGGAGCATCTCTAGGAACTGAGGTTTTCTCCTTTCCCATTTGGAGCAAAAGTCCTCATCGCTTCCATCTCTCCCTGTTCAAACTTCTCATGAAATTACAGCTGCGTCAGCCTATCTCAGTGCAGGTGCTTCTGCTCACGAGTTGAACACTCCACCCCCCATATCTTCATGGAATTACAACGGGATACTCTGATATACCATAGCTTCACAACAGAATTTCAGCTTTAAGCATCTCCTCTTTCTCTTCCCTCAGGTTTTCAGCTCTTCACAGCACTAAAAGGGTTAATCTCACCTAGGCCTTGCAGCTGGAATGTGGCTTATGGCAGCGGGGGGGGGGCGGGGGGGAAGCCGAGCCGCTACAGCTGCACACAGCAGGGCTGTGGGGGCGTTCCGTGGGTGGAACAGGTCCATCGGCTCCAGGATGGCCGTGGCCCAGCCCAGCCTGGCCCAAGCAGGGCCTGGGCTGAGCCCACTGACCCCCACACGGGGCCCGCCACCACCTGTCCTAGCACGGAAACGAGACAGACCTGTGGGGGGGGTGTTGTCTATTCTTAAGTGTGGATCACAGAGGCGGTCACAATTTTAAGTGGCTTAAAGAACTGTCCATATTCAAACTGGCCAGCTGATAGGTTCTGTCAGGTCATGGGGGAAGCTGTAAGCACCCCTTTGCGAGAACATCACTTCCGGGACTATGCTTGCTAACCCATGACATATGGTCTTTTCTTACTTACAGAAGTTTGCATATAGGAGGCAGTAATGTAACCTTAGAAAGTTTTTCCTTCCCTTGTATATCAGGTCTGGGGTTTTTTTTTTCCATTTGTAAAATAAGTCTTTCTGTGAATAACAAAATACAAGATCAAAAGTGGGTGGAATTGATTTTAAATATTGGGAAATGTGAACACTTAAAGGCTAATTCAGAACTCTTAAAAAATAGGAGTAACATTAATCATATTAAAACTCTTCTAAAAATATCACAGGAATAAAAAAACGAGTGCATCAATAAGAGATGAAGGAAATGTTAAAGGGCATCCTTATTCTGAGTTCCAGTGAAGAGAGACTAATCAAACCTTCCACCAACATGGCAGTGATAGATATTGGGCATAGGATGCCTCATCCCACTGGCACCCTGGCAAGCTACCAATATGAGATCTGAAGCAATGAGGGGATTATGAGCAATGGAAATAAATGGAATGTCTCTATCCTTGCCGATGGCTGTAGTTTCCATTACAAAATTTTGGGTTTATACGTTTCCATCATCCATATGTTTCATATTTACTTAATGGATACCTTAAAATACAGCATTTCAGTTACATTTCATTTATTGTGAACTTAGTTGCTCCCAGTTCCTGCCACACTCCCAGTAGTGTAATCTTCCTTTTCACTAGGGCATAGGAAATTTAAGGAATATTTTTGTGGATCACTTTATTCAAGAGCGATAGTAAGTCCTGTTACTCACTGGCAGCTCCTGTGTACAGATGTAAAGTTGAATGTCTGCTACATAATAGCAGCACCCCTATTAATATTATTTCATAAATCTAAGTGAAATATGTACTCATAGGATTCTGTTGCATAGATGAAAGCCATGTTATTAGAATTGATATAATTCAATGATGTTTTTTCCCCACTACATTATGTAGTAGGGCAGTTGATACATGCCCATTTAAAAATAGGGAAACTGCTTAGGCAAAATCACCTGACTGTTGTTTCCCTGGCCAGGTAAGATCAGCATAAGGATCTACTGTAAAATAACGCAAGCTATAAACAAAAGTTTTAATCTGGCACACATGACAGATGTGCACATAGGCACTAATCTAATAACAAATGTCCTGCAGCCTCAGTGATAGATCAAAACATTGCAAATTAATATCAGACACAAGTCTTCAATTGTGTATATGTATATTTAAGTACATTTAGGCATAGTAAAAATATATACCTTTTATGTTTTGCTTGGCTATCACCTTTGACTCTTCCTACTTTTATCTTTTCATAGTTTCAGCATCTGCGTATCTGTGGTGGAGAGCCTTTTTTCCTGTCATGGGGTTAGATAGTCACGTTCTGTTGTGTACTTTGATCCCCAGATTCTCTTTGGTTTATTTGGCTTTGGCTTCTGCCTTACTTGTATCTATCTTTGCTTCATTTTTTTAGCTCACTTTATTATACTTAATAAACAACTTTGGACATGGGTTAAATAACACCAAGACATGAAAACCTACATAATTCTAGTTACTATTGTTTAACCTCTTTCCTATAGGCATTAAAATTCAAAGTTCTGATAAAAAACAAAAAAGCTGGAACAATTGAGGAAAGCATGCTCAGGATGTACGATGACGATACTGGTGAGACAGAGGAACTGTCTGACTCTGAATTTCTGTCTGAGGACGAAGACACAGATGACACGTTACCTCTTCACCGATCAAAGAGTTCCACCAAAAGAAGAGCAGATGGTAGATCTTCAGCCCCACCTCAAAAAAAACCAAAGGTAACTTTTGCCTCAATTGAATATAGAGAATTATCCGTTAATATAGATATTAAAAAAAAAAAAAAGGCTATATGTTCTTAAAATAGAGACTAAATTTAAAAGATAAACTTTAAAATTAGTACATTCAGTGCATTTGGAAATTACATGTTTCAGCTCAAGGTTTCAGAGTTTTCCTATTGTTATAAGAAAAGCCAGACTGGACCACATTTTAGTATCCAACTAAAAAGCAACCCCTCCCTGTGCTCTCATCTTGAACTTCAACTGCATTTTCCTCTTTCAAGGCTTGTGCTTGTCCCAAGTGCTCAGCACAACAGCAGATTTAAGAAGAAGTTACCTAAGTGTTTTGTTTGTCCCATGGCCCTCCTGGAATTATGTATAGAGAACACTTATAGCAGCTCCTGATGACAACAAACACAGTAAACTATTTCTTCCCCAAGTCCACCAGTCTGTTTTTGAGATAGATAGATAGGTAGATAGATAGATAGATTCCCCTATTTTCTTCTGTTCTGGATTTTTTGCATTAAATTAGGCGCACATTCCTGGTTGTGCTGAAACATTTTTCAGCACCTAGAATCGAAAAGGTATTTTTACACTTATCATGAAGACACTTAACATTAAATATTATTTCTGAGAGTGTAAAAATTGGGTGTAATCTCCTTTTTTAGAATTCAAATTAAACTTACACCTTTTTTTAACCAAGTATAATTCTCTACCATGGAAAATCTGTTGCTTCATCAGGGTTCAAACAGCTTTGTTCAAGTTTTTTAAGATGTATCCATTCACTGTTGCACATCATGCTCTGATTACCTGAACATGGCTAAACTGGCAATGCTCCTCAGAGCCCAGAGTTGTTGCTGAGAGGCAGTGTCTCTTTTCTTTGTATGATTTGATGGTCAAGGTCTTTGCTTCTTTCTCTTTCCATCTGACATGGAGAGATAGTAAGGAAAAATTCTGAGGAAGGAAGGAGTTTTCTTTGAAGAGGAAAGGCCAACTTTCTAGATAATAGGTTTCAAGTATATTTGTAGGATCATGTTACAGACCAGAATGTATTCCACATACTCTTAACAGCAGCAACAAAAAGTATCTGCTCATGTTTCACAGGCAGAAGAGAAAGTGGTTTCCAGGGTCCCGCTCTGCTGGAGTATTTTTCTTGATGTCCAACTATACAGGTTTATGGAAGGCAGGAAGAACATGAGAATCCACAGCCAAGACACCCCAGTGATGCTGCTGGCTTTGCCTGTGTCAGTGCCTGCCTCCAGAGAGTTGTATTTTTCAGGATTTCCATGGCAGTGGACTCCTGTTGCTCCTCATGGGACATAGCCCCAGAATAATTAATGCACTTGAACTTTGCATAGTTTAAGATCCACGAGCAGGCAATCTCTATTATTTTGTCAGATGAGAATTTGCCTTCGAAAGCTTTAATGGAATGTAAACATGATTAGCATCATCAGCTCTCTGCTGGCTACTGCCCCTGGTTAGCTCACAAGTTATGCTATGAAAAATGGTCATGTAGTGCCTCACTGTAAGAGAGAAGACCCTGGTAAAACTTCAGTCACTTTTGCTTGTTTTGGTAATGGAACAAGACTAAATTAAGATTTTGGTGAGAGAAATTTTTGCCTTAATCAAGAAGAAAAGAGTTTTCCTAACTTCAGAGCAATGCTTAGAGGAATATTGACTAATTTGTTTGGCATAGTATAATACTCTCCTGTTATTCTACATTTTATAGTTGAGTTTATGCTGCTGATCTTTTCTAATACTTTATGTCTTTATGAATAGAAAGTTGGAGGTATATTTTTAATGAGTAATATTAAAAACCATGAAAAATTATGTTATTTTACAAACAAGTCTTAGAAGCAGGAAAACTGTGAAGCTATCCAGAAGAACATTCTGCTAGGAAGCACCGATAGCATCTCTCCACTCACCCCACGATTGCCATGATAAACATGGACACAAAAAACTTATGTTTCTTTCAGTGGATCAAATCTTAATATTAAAGGTCATATTTATTAAATTCATTAACTGTAACATATTTTCTCAGGCTTTATGCATCCAAAATGATTGTTTCTCTGAATTATTAATATTAATAATAATGAAATATGCATTATTATGACTTTTTTATTCCATTATTCATCTGATGATTATTAGGTGAAGAGGGGAAAGATTGCCCTTGCATTATCAGACCTTGTGGTTTATACCAAATCTCAGAAGTTTGTGAGCTTTGAGCATTCCCTGATGAATCAGCAGTGCTATGAAAATAATTCAATTGGAGAGGCTCAAGCACGAAAACTTGTAAGACATTCAGGTAATTTCTTTTGAGTTAATCAGTTAAAAGTTGCATTGTTGCTATGGTTCACTGCTTAGGCATTGGAAGAGTTAAAATTTTGTCTGATTTTATTTGGTTCTTCATATAACACTGCTTTAGAAATGTCTTTTGCATAGCATTTTTTTATTTCTGTTGGTTTTGTAAGGAAAATTGAAATTCAACTTTGTTTTAATTCTGTGTATTTTTATAAGAACAAATATTAACACAGTCTCCAAAATGTATGTCTGCCTTTTGATTCATTGTTTTCTGCATCAAATAATTTAGAAGTTACCGTCAGTAGTCGAAAACGTGTGGAATAAATTTCAGCCCCCCACCATATCTGGGCTGAGAACTCAGTGGAGTTGGCTTGGCAGTCGCCTAGCTTTGGTGACAACTGCAGATAAGAGAGTCCTCATTAATGGCGTGGATAAACCCTAGAGCAGGCAGTTTGCTCCACTGGACCAGACCTTTCATCCCAGCCAAGCTGGATTATTCAAAACTCATTCTGTGTTGGAGCATCTCCATTTGGTGCAGCCAGTGCAGTGCAGCCTCTGCTGTTGTAGCTCCAGCTGCCTGCTGAGAGCCCTGAGGGAGTGTAAAGAGCAGAGATCACTGACCATGACAATGGCAATGGAGTCTGCCACATGCCCATTCACTCGGGGCCAGCCCAGCTGCCACCCACTGCTTTGTGGAGGTGATTCGGTGGCTGGTGAGGCAAATGATGCTGAACGGCATCAAAACAAATAGGAACTTGCCAGCCATTCAAGACAGTCCTCTCTGGTTCCTCTAGCAATCTAGGCAAGATAAAAGTAGTTCTATAACCCCTCCTCACCACCCCCCCCCCCCCCCCCCCCAAAAAAAAAGCCCCACCTCCAAACAACAAAGCAAACCAAAATCAATGAAACAAAAACCCTAGCCAAACAAAAAATGAGAGGAGAACGGAATAGATCAGAGAGATGACCCTGGAAATGTAGATTCTTGGTTAATTGCTAAAAAGGAATCATGTAGATAGAAGTCATCTGAAGTTTCCCACATCTGTATCATTTATGTCTACATATGAGAGAGGAGGGAACACTGCCAGCAGAAGGAAAAACAACGTACATGAACAGTTAACATCTTCTGAGGCTTATAAAGGAACAATTTAAGTGGCTTTTGAAAATGTGCTTTTCCCTGGCCTTAATATTATTTAGTCATTTTATTTAAACTTCAAGACAAGATCATCTAGGGATATATTTTTTTTTTTTTCATTTTGAGCTATTATAGAATGAGGGGGTTTTTGTGCAGTTTCCTGTTCTGTGTCTTAGTTTCCCGTGAGAACACAGTGGGCTTTAGTGTAGAAATCGTATGTTTACCCTGCAAAAAGGTGAAGAAACAAAATATTTCAGTGAAGGAATGATTTTTCATTAATGCACTTACAAAAGTCTGCACTATATACAGAAATACTATCAGATTCAAACACACAAAAATTTTAAGGTTTCTAAATAGGATTTTAGGAATACTGCAGAGTGGTCCATATATTGATGTTAAAATAGAATACATTGACATAATTGTGTAAAAAAATTGCTGGATCAAATTTTTGTATTTTTATTATTTATTCAAATAGGAGCTCTTGAACAATAAATGTTTTCTTATGAAGATTTTATCCTTCTGTTTATCAGCTAAAGATTTTATTTCACATACTACAAGATTTATTACAAGAATTTACCCCAAGGGAACAAGAATGAGCTCTTCAAATTATAATCCTCAAGAGTTCTGGAACGTGGGGTGTCAAATGGGTATGTATGTTTGCAGAGACTATTGCATTCTAGCCTTTACAGATACAAGAGGTTTTTGCTTCCTATAGTGTTTTGGTGTTACGTAGGTTACATATTTCCCCCCAGTGGCATTATTTTAATTATTTTGTTATATAAACATTTCCTTCAGCCCACATATCCTGTCAGTTTTTTATCCCTAGTAATTGCAAATATCACTTTGCATTAAATAGCTGTCTCTTATCCCAAATATCCCATTTACTATATTTTATTAATTTCTTTAAACTACCTTTTAGAATTGGATGTTAAGAAAAACACTAATAACAATTCAGCATTTTTAAGCTTCCATTACACAGCAATGGAAGTTTCTCCTGAAGGATTTGTGGGTTTTCAATGGCTCTCTGTGACTTGAGTGGCACAAGTGCAGGAGATGTGAGCACAACTATTGATAGTGGTGCCAAGAATTCCCAAAACAGGATATGCTGTGCAATGAAGCACTCAAACATTCCTGGTCAGCACAAAACCCAGGTACAGCTGGGAGCTTCTGGGAGCCTCCAGGGTTTATACAGATGCAACATGCGTTTAGCATCTTAATTTCTGGAACAAAACATATCAGTTTCATGGGCAATGAAATAACAATAATTTCTGCTTCTCTTTATTTAAAGCTTGAATTTGAATTTGTTAAAAATAAGCATGACTTCTGTACCCAGCAGACTTTGAAAAACCTCTCACCTGTAAGCATTCTGTCCTTTTTAATGGCTTTAGAGACAATTTTGCCTTCATCTGTTTGTTCTTCAGTTTAAAAGATTCTCAGTTACAGACTATTTTTCTATGTCTGCCTGCTACATCTTCTTCAGCCCTAGGTAAAGTCGAGCAGAATATTTTTTGTATCCACATATATATTCTGTCTTTTATTCTGAGTCTTTGCCAAGGCCACCTGAGGGAGACTGTGGGGTGAGCAGGGCACTTTGCCATAGGCTCCCAGTTTTGAGAGGTGAAAGGTATGGACTCACCTTGTTATGTTAAAATACACACTCATCCAAGGACAGGCACAGATTTCACTCTGCCTGTAGGGCCCTAAAGTTTACGTCGCCCTTGTTCCAGGCTTCCTTTTCCACTTGTTTCCTTTCTTAGCTCCCCATATATCTTCTGTGACAAGTTACTTTCTCCATCCTGACTTATACCGGGGTAGAGATTTACATAACTACACAAGGAGCACAAAAATTACTAGTTAGTATAAATTTTACTTGTTTCTGTGTCCTTATAAATGCTTACTTGCAGTGCAGATTCGGACTTGGTCTGGGCTATCCAAGTATCTCCTCATTAGTACACTGTGTGAAATTGGTTTGATTATATTCTGTCCTTGTGGTTCATCCACACTAAGTGTGATGTCTGTATTACTTACCTGGGGTGCTGCCCTCTCTGCATGCTATCATTGCAATCTATACTATATATTACCATTAAAAACTAGTAAGTTTGTTTCATGCTTAGAGGAAGCACTCGCCAGAGGTCCTTAATTTAAAATTGAGTTAATCTCCCAGTCTTATCATGCTGCAATTTACTAGTTTTCTTTCTAGCCTGTAAATCTCCACACTTATCTCTGCAAAGAATATCCATTTGTTAGATCACAGACAGGACCAAAGTCCTTCAAAATTACTGCACTGACTGTTTACTCAGAGTATACTTTAATGAGAAGTCATTCTAAACATTAGTATGCAAAACATATGACTTTTAGTGCATAGGGGATTTGGGTCCCTTCCTGGAAGAATTAAAAATATGCAGGAAGTGGTTAAATCTGCCCTCTTGGTCACTTCATTTGCATCCTCACTTAAAAACCCCTCCATTTTTCACATGGGAATAGGCTAATTAAAAACAATTCTCCACATGTATTATTTCCAAGCCATGTTAGATCTATCCTTAATTCCCTAATCTGCTTTAGATAACTGTTTGGCAGAAATATAGCTGCTCTTCACAAGGCAGCTCCCAAAGTGAGTGAATCTCAGTGAATCTTCTGCTGATGTCCTTCCACTGGTCTACCACAGATTTTTTAATTTTTATATCTGTCCCATGTCTGTATAATCCACACACCCTTCCTGTCTCCCTGCCATTGCACTTTACACCCCATGCACAGAAGTAATCCCTCCAGGTCCCTTCTACCACTTCCCTAAAACTCTTCAAAGGACTCTCAGGTTTCTCTTATGTCACCTATTCCCCTTCTTAACTCCCTTCTCCTCCCCAGACCTGCAAGCTTACCTTTAAGTTCCTTTAACACCCATAACTTTTCTGGCTGGGCAAAGAAAATATATCAGGTTTTGTCCAAACCTACATATCATACTGCCTGCCAGGCCTCTGCATCATGTAATTATGAGAACTGAGTTATTCCTTCACTTCCCTCAGTGATTGACCCAAAACAGTGCTGTCTTCTGTACCTTGCCAGCAATTTTCTCTAAATTGCTTGGAACGTATTAACTTGGAGCAGCCTGGCACTCAGCTAAAGCAGGATGAAACGGTCCAACAGGCTCAAGATTTGTTGGGGCCGAGGACGAGACATGTAATTGTGTAAACCTAATTTCCAGAGGAAGGCAAGTTAAAAACCTCAGTAAAAAGTACAGAGTTTCCACAAAATAGCTTTTGGATATCCCTGTGCACTCCCTGTCCATTCTCTGAAAATCGAGACTCATAAGAACAGGAGGTTTTGTGGAAAAAGAGGTCTTATGGAGGAAAAACTCCCACTTTCTATAGTCTGTGAAAATTAGTATGCCTTCTGCATACAACTGCAGTGAGGCACTGGAAAGAACTGGTTTGGTGTATCCATATCTCCTTTTTATTTACTAAGTAAAATGAAATGTAAAGATTTATGCAGGGAAAGAAAATTCAGGACAGTTATTTAAATAAATTGATATCAGTTGTTTTATATTGACTGAGAAAAACAGAAAAAAATATGAAACAAAAGAAAGCCTTGGTGAGAATAAAAATAGAAAGACTTGAATATCCTTCTGAATACAGCATTTCCATGCAGTAGGAAGTGTTATCCATGTATCAAAGCATGCTACAGGAATGACCAAAACATGTCATAAGTTACAGGAGAAAGCCACAGTGTGGCAGGTACAGAATTTTATTCCAGAAGATCCCATATGTGCTTTTTGGAGTATGCATAAAAATTTATATGCTACTGTGAAATTTCTACTTGTATGACAGATCTCTTCTTACTGTAGGTTTTGTTTTGGCCTGTGACACTGAAATGCAGCGTGGCAATTTTGTCACATCTGTTTTGTGGCTCAATCTTGTGTGCAATAATATGACAAAATATGGTAAAAAATAATGCATTAAAAGAGTGATTAAGAGCTATCTGACTAGTTCTGATTTTAACCTCTGACGCACCCAAGGGAAAAGGAACCAACTAATTTCAATCTTGGTCTGCCTCACCTGTGCAAATCAAAATGACTCAAATCTGACCATGCTTGGGCTCTGGGTCAATAGCTGTATTATTGCTGTCTTCTACTGGCTTTAATAGTCAAAAAATGCCTCCTTAGGAAGTGAAAACTGGAGGAGTAATTTTTTTGCTATGTTGTCCCTTGAACTTCATTGATTTGCTCTTCACAAACAGTGAGGTGGTACAGTTAATTCATGTGTAGGCATCTACAAGATAGGCAGGACAATAAGATTCAATATATGAAGCTCCCCAAATGCACTCAGCTTTCCTTTGGAATGGCTCCAAAGGCTGGGAGCTGTTTTGAATGAAGGTTTCATGTTTCTTCTGCAGAAATGTGTCTGCTGCCAGGTTTGTGACAAAGCCCTTGGGCTACTCTGTAACCTGCTTCTTTTTAGGAAGTTTTTGGTGCGTGTAATAGATACTGGACTTTCACTTAAAAGCAAAGAAACATTGAAATTCCATTTTATCAGTTTTTCCAGTTGTCTTCACTGCAGACAACCAATAGAATAGTAAATAATTTATGTCAAGTCTAATAAATTTTAAAGGAGGATGGAAAAAAAATTGCAGGAACACATTGTTTCTGAAGTCCTTGCTGATCTTGTTCTACAACCTGTCCATGACTCAGACTAAAACAGGAAAGAGAAGCTGATAGTATTCACTGTTCTGCCAAGAATCACAAGTCAAGAAAATTTTAAAAACTATTTTGGAAAACTTTCAGGTGTAAAATTGGTCAAATGACAACCAAAAGACACTCAGACTTACAGTGGAGTGTAACTTTTAGACTGACACATTAAGTAGATGGCAAAAATCAGTTTAGATTTTTAGATCTGATAATTTATCAGAAATGCTTTAGGTACTTTTCCCATGAGAACGAGAGAGGATCCCTACTTGAAACCCCTTGCAGGTATACTTGGACAATGGATGACTTAATCACCTGACATCTTTTTTCCAGTAGAACTACTTGTAATTAAGTAGGAACAATGTCAGAAATTATGAACTGTATGACTGAATTCTTCACATTTCTAATGGCAGTGTCTTTAGAGCAACAGTATTAAGTTGGCCCAAAGACAATACAAAAAGACTGACTGCACAGTCTAAGCATGTTATGACAGAGAGTTATGCATTTACCCAGTTCTCAGAGGAGCAGTCCTTCTTCCTAGGGCAGAGTCCCTCATGTTGTAAGTCATTCATAAATTTTCTGTAGAATAAAAACAACCATTTCAAATGTGTAGGTGAAAAATAAAGCCAGAAATTATCATTAAGCTTAATAAAATTTGGAGTACGTAAGGGGAGGAAAGAAATACGTACAGTTTGACCAATTTTTTTTTTTGCCAGGAAAGGAGGTGAGAGTTTGTATGCAAAAATTATACTGTCCATATAGGCTTGCTCTGTATTTTAGTGGAATCAATCATTGTATACTTTATTTTTTTTTCTAGTAGACCAAGGTCCTTGTTCATAAAGTTTGGGTTGGATCTCACCTATTCACAGGTTTACTCTCTTTCAGTTTGAAACCCTTCCCCCTTGTCCTCTCATGCCCTTGTAAATGGTCTCTCTCTGTCTTTCTTGGACTTCAGAAATATTTCTGTAAATTTGGGCAGGGACGGATTGAGTGCAGCTGTGACCTGCATGTGAGAAGAAAAGCTAGACAGCCCATGCCCAGCTTGGAGTGCTGATGTGGAATGAAAGCAGTGTCCTCAAATCCAATCACATTGATCATCTCATAACCAATGGCAACATACCAGAGCATTAGGATATGGTCCTGTTTTCAATAGTATTTCCCAGGCTGTGTGGAATTCAGCTCCGATTTTGAATATCTAAGGCATAGATTTTTGTTGCATTCATCGTGAATGGCCCACTTTAAGAACATAGACAATTGGAAAGAGCTGAGAGGATGGCACCAAGGCTGATAAAAGTGTGATCTATTATATCTCTTTAGATTCAAATGAGTGAGGTAAATCATGGAGATAGGAACATTGGCACTGAGCGCCTTTTGCATAGGATATTTTTTGAAATGGAATAAAATTCATATATTTTGAGATGCATTTTTAAATGGCATAAAATGCAATTAAGTAACTCATTTTAAGAAAAATTGGTGACAAATGTGTCCTTATCCATTTTAAAATCTTCCCATTTAAATGGAGAAAATACATTAAACCTTATGGTTGTAATATAGCTAATAGAACCAGGAAGCAAGGAATAAAAAAAAAAAAGGCAATTTAAAAGTCCCACTAGGAATATTAACTGAGAGACAAGATCACAGACAAAAGATGTGCAGTTTTCCTCAACTGCCTTCAAATCATAGTCGCAGTGCTCATTTTGGTTTTAAAAACTTTTGCTTTTAGTCTATAAATCAATTATGTCTTGAATGGTGGTGCTTATGGGAGGTGCTGAATTTGAATATATAGAATGTCTTTAGTTCTGCAATTAGTTGTGGGACTGACTTCATTTAACTGCTTGCCATTCAGAGATTTGGGGTCAAAAATAGAATTCCTCTGTGTACTATGGATTGGTTCATTTTTTGGAGCTAGGCTATTTCTTAACTTCCATTTGCTGTATGAAGTTATTTACATCTGGGGCTTACTGGGACAGCCATGGCAGCTTGGGTACTTTGCAAGATGATTTGAGTATTAAACAGTCTGGTCTGAAGGGGATTTAGCCTGATGGTTCTAGGAAGACTTAAATTTATTTCAAGTGCCAGAATCACACCGAGGAATTCCTTTGCTCAGATTGTCCCCCAAGCCCACATTTTGCTGTGCTGTTTTGATTTTGATGTCAATATTAAAAGGCTTTTGGTGCTTAATGAAAGGACTGAGGAGAAAGTTTAATGTACACAGTGCTAAACTTCAGATGCCTTTACTTCCTCATGAAAACCATACATTAAGTTAATGTGCTGCTCAGATGGTTTCATTGCAAGCACTTTTGGGCTTCTTTCCAAAAGAAACTGTCAGTTTAAATCTCTCTTCATACATGCATTAAATTTATACTGTTTCATAAAACAACATTACAAAGGATGTTATTGACAGTTCTGCTCTTGAACTCAGCAAAGCTAAAATGAAATGCTGGGTAGAAATTCAGTGTTGTTTGCAGGAAGATGTTGCTAAGCCCATGCTGCTAGGCATAGCTTTTAGTTTATGATCCTTGCCATTTCTCAAGAAGTGTTAGGGCCATAACTGCACCTGATTAAAAAGAAAAACTGTGCATCAATACACCATAAAGCATTGTCCTGGGAGGCCCCAAGCAGCTATGAACCTTGCAAACAGTTTTAGTACAGGTTTGCATCTCAGAGAATATGACACAAAATCTCACATTTGCTTAATCGTGTTCAAACTTGCAATACCAAGAAACCAGTAGGTAAATTAAAACTACTGTTCCATGTGTTTTTAACTTGTTCTAAGGTCAAATTAAATTAAGTGAAAACAGTGCTGATGTTTGAAGATATGAACCCATAATAGCAGTGCCCTTCACTTGTGTTGCAAAAGTAATTTTCCTAATATGATAAAATATAAAGTATTCTCGTTTGCTTGTTGCTGTTGTTACACCAGATTTTCCTGCTCGGTCGCCTATAAAGCTTGGTAAATTTAGCAATAGTCTCATTATGTGCAATCATGTAATTTGGTTCATCATGTGGAAGCAGCTATTTGAAGCTGACTGTTCGATGTGCCTAATTCCAGTTGCACTTTTAAACCCACGCATTCTGAAAGCGTGGCCTAGGAATCACCTGTGGACTGAGAGATCCTGGCTTATCTGTAGATCAGACTTCCAGGGGCCTCAGCATTGCAGCTCTTGTAGCATCCGCTGCACAGCTTGATTCAGTGTATTAAAATATGACTAGCATCATTTAACACCAAATTTGGGACTGTTTCTGGATGATGTGTTGAGTCATAAAAAACAAATTGTGAACCACTGCCAAAACCATACCAAGAGAATACTTACCCTGTTTAAAAAAGGCAACGGTGTGCAATGGGCAATATGGATGCCCTGAAGTTTGATTTCTGTTGTTAAAGGTAAAACGAATTTCCTTCATATATTAATATAAAATCATGTCTGCATCTACATTAGTATTTAGTTCAAAGCAAGAGTGCATGTTGTGTTTCGTTGTTTTGGGGGTTTTTTGTTTGTTTGGGGATTTTCTAGACAAGGTTTCTAATCGTTCCTACTTACCGCATGTTGGTTCATGATGCAGAGCAATCTCAGCTAGCACAGATGGGATTCCTTTCAGATTAAATAGATGATGCACTCTGGGAGCACTTCATGTATTCCAGCCATTAATTGGTTTTGAGACTACGGAACCAGGCTTGAGCTCTTCAGAAGTAACCCCACTGAAAACATGTGTAGTGCAAATACCAGGTCCATTGTACCAGCTGCTTCATTCCTGTTTGTGTCGTTTGCTAAAGAATGTATTAAAAGGATCATCAAAACAGTGAAGGAACAAATAATTTTTGCAGTGAGAACAATTTTGTGTGTTTTCCACTTGAGATTAGGATTTTTGAATTGTGTCAAATGTTCATTCAATACATTCATATTATCTCACAGGAACATGTAATAAGGTCGTCTTCATGAATTATTATGAGGACTCACTTGAACTGCTGAAAGTCTTCTTTTTTCATTCCTACCGAACCATCATTTTAAGTAAATGACTTTTTATCATTCTCTGTTTAACACATGTCATAGGTTCACAAGGTCATAATTCATTGCTGATTTGACTTCTGCATTTTCTATTTTGAATGTGACAGGAAGCTCCAATGTACTGGAATAGGGGAAAATTTCATTAAATGGGTCTATTTCAGTGTTGGCTTTATCTCATGAATTACAATAACCTGTTGATGAGAAGTGTGATATTTTATTATTGGTGCTGCAGCAAACCAAAAATGTTGTGAACCGCCAAGGAAAGGAAAATCTATCAGGTGTATTCTTACAATAATCACCAGTACTGGAGGATTAATCTCCAAGAGAGTATGTGCTCACATAAATTTAAGAACACTTTTAAAATTGCTTCTACCTCTATAAGCTTATATTTGTACTGAATATTCTAACATTAAAATAATGCTTCTTGATCTTCTGGGTGGGATGTTTTTGTGATGAATTCTGCACCATAACTAAGGTTAGATACAATCCTGTGGTTTTGACTCTGCACCAGAACTTTGTTAGCGGATTTGGGGTGCAGGGTTTTGCTCGGTAGAGAAACTGGGACGTGAATTTAGTTCTTACGGAGAAAAAGGATGTCGCATTTCATATTCTCCAAGATCTAATTTAGAAAGACAAGGGTAAATACATACAGCAATGTAAAAATGATCTATAGGGTAATTCTTAAAATGTGGCGCAGTTCTAAATAGTGCACTGCTTTTGTGCACGAATAATTCATTATTGAATATCACTTAATTTAAGAGAAATAACAGGATCTTACCTATGAATTGAGAGATAGACATACCTTAAGCTCATTTGCTTTTTTTTTTTTTATTTGTTTTATAAAATGTTATCAAACCTAATTCACTAAAATCAATATTGATATAATTTTACAGTGGCCTTAAACTTTCAAACACCAGGAACACAAATGGAATTGCAAGATGGAAAATTCCTGGACAATGGTGGCTGTGGCTATGTGCTGAAACCTGATTTCTTGAGGGATCGCAATACAACATTTACACCCCAAAATGTGGGACGATACAGTAAACCAATGTCTCTGTCAATAAGGGTAAGATTACTGAGGTGTTGCTTTGTTCCATAAAAATGGGAAAACAAATGCTATGTAGTTCAGATGTAATTGTTATCTATTGGTTTTTTGTTTCTTTTTCATTTTGTTCCCATTCTTGGTTGTTGGGAACTTTAATTATATTTTCAACAAGATGGTAAAACTTTCATATGGTGTCAACTGCTGCTTGGGTACTTTCTCATCTGTAGTTAACTTATGTTTGCTAAAAATATGTAGGGGTTCAGAGCCTCTAAGAGTCTGCAAAAATACATGATTTTTCATGATGCTGTATGGAGAAATATAAATAATGAAGCTGACCAAGCTACTGGTCAATTGTGCTTGTGGAAACTGAACTCTGAAAACACAGAAGTCAAATGTGAACTTCAGGTGTTATTTCTTTCAATATCAATAATATCACGAGCACTATTGTAATGTTAATTGACAAATGGAAATGTTTAAAGGTAAGATAGGGAGCTTTATGCTTCTTTTAAGTCTCATTATCTTCCTGTGCATGTATAAAAGACTATTTATAATCCTAAAATGATATTTATAAGTGTGAAATTCAAATAAGTCTTTGAATTATTTCTGCTTCTCCCAAATTATAATGTGATTTACTTCCTAAAAATACTAGAAATACGTATCATTTACAAATGGTTAGAAAAGCCCTTTTTTTGAGGTCAAGTAGATTTATTATAATTGTTCACTAATTAGAAAACTACCTTTTTCCAATGAAAAAGTAATAATTCTGATTACACAGAATACCACTTGTATAAATGCTATTCAATTAGCATATAATTAGCGTGTAATTGCTATTTTGTTTCTTTCAGAGTAATAAATAGTGGAGATAAAACAATAGTTAGTGACAATTATAAAATACTTACATAATGCACGCACCTAATCAAGAACATTTTAGTGTCCTGACAGTAAGCATACCAATTGTGAATAGACATTGCTGAATGATTTCAAGCAGCCACTCAAATACATCAGTTATTTTAGCCCTAATTTGTATGAAGCTGGAATTAGGATGAGGAGAAACCCCAAACTGTAATGCAGGAGACAGACAAAATCATTGTCAATGTGAAGGAAGTGTCTGAGTTTGGAAGAAGCTGGAGAAGAGAGAGGCAGTGTTTTAGATTGAGGACTTTAGACTGAGACTACAGGCCGGGTAGTGCAGGCTGCAGAGAAGCAATGGCATCCCACTGGCTGAGGGCTGAGGACTGAGGGACTCATAGTCAGCAGCAAAAACCAGGAAACGGTGGCTGAAGACAAAAGGAATCGGGAGCAGAAGTCAAAGGAAAAACAGCTTCTGCTGAAAATACTACTAACCTGATGAATGGAGAAATTGCTTAACAAAGAGCAAAGATATAAAACATCTAGGGGTCAAGTCTCTTTGAATGAATGAATGAATGAATGAATGAAGAACAGAAAAATCACATAGGGCCTGATATTACTGAATTCATTATCCTTAACCTGATGTGCCACAATTCCCATCAACAAGAGGCATAGAGCCTTTGAAGCAGAAATAGAGATATTCAGGGTGCTTCACGAAGAGTTTTCTCAGCCTAACAATTTTTACAACTCTCTGTATGTCTGCTTCACCTCGGGTCTCAAAAATTGGTTGGATTTATGGATTTGGGTCAGTGTGCTTAAAAGAGCTCACTTTTTTCCCACCCCAGAGGAGACTTAGACTGGGTCTAGCAATGGGTCATGCAGGCCTTGGCCAGCAGGGCTGCATTTTTGTCATGGCATTCAAGGCATGACAAGGAATCTCCCAGGTTCTTAGTGGGCAGCCCATCAGTAACTGCAAAGCTTTCTGGTGAAGGTAGTAGCTATTTCCTAGGAAGAAAGGACATCAGTGTTCACCAAGCCACTCCTCTTCAATATTTCAGGCTAGAACTTCCCTTGGAGCAAGCTGTTACAGAAAACACCTAAGCAAAAAGTGGAATTTGTGTGGTTTGAGTTTTTGGGTGGTTGACAGGGGAATAAGAATCTCTTATGATGCTTAGTCCTAAAACCAGGATCAGGAGTCATATCTTTCACCTACACTTTCAGGCTTGCATATCTCTCTCAATACATTCCATACACTGATTTCTAAAAAGCTGATTACTGTACAGATGTTTACTCTTTCCTAGGTGTCCTGAAATATAGGTAGAAAGCAGACAAAGTTGTGACTTTCATAAATCCTTTCCTAGGCTGGGTGCCAGATTACAGGGCAGTCTGAGCCAAAATTTCCAGGTAGCAAACTAAATTAAGGAGGAAAACATCAGGGAGCTTACTAAATGAAGAGCTTTTGTGTAACTGTGCGAGAGAAGGAGCACAGGTGAGGCAGTCTGCTACATACCCTGTAGCACAGTGCTGATGCCACTGTGGGTCTTGACGCTGACCCACTCCACACAGATTGGAATTCATGAGCTTGACAGCAGAAAGAGCAAAAATCACTGGAGACCGATTCCTCCAACATTGTTTCTTTGCATGGTAATAAAATATATTTTTTATGTGTAGCTATTGAATTAAACCTCTGAAAATTATTGTTTAAAGCATGATATCAGTATATATATATATTTATAAAGAGGGTGGTGAAACACTGGCAGAGGCAGGCCAGACAGGTCATATGTGTCCCATCCCTGTAACCATTCAAGGGCAGTTTGGACTGGGCAAAATTATCAAAAAATTAAATTAGATGGGAAGCACCATACTCTTGATTCCATGGTGTCTAATATGTATTCCAGTTTATGGCTGGTATATACTTACAGTAATTTCTTCTGAAAGTTATTTCTATTATGGCTACAATACAGCTCTGGTGAATAGCTCATTCTTACAGTTATTTCAGTACAACTTTAATTTTCCAGCTGATCAGTGGCCATCAGTTACCACCCAGCAGCCTGTCGAAGACCAACAAAGCTGACCCTAAGGTGCAGATAGAAATCTTTGGTGTACCAGAGGATCAAGCAAGAAAGAAATCTAGTGTTGTAAAAAGCAATGGTGAGCACCACTCTGATTCGCTTGACTGTGAACAAAGCACTACAACATTTTATAAGGAATCACCAACTTTGCATCCCAAGGAGTTGTCATAGAAAATGCAATTATTTCTCTCTAGACTAGGATCTTCTGGCACAAAATCTGTAGCTGAAGTTCATGCTGTGTGCCATTTTTCTAGGCTAGTAGATTAAGGAAGCACAAACTCCTAGCTGGGAGCACTCTCCCTTTCTAAAGGAAGATGGAAGTTTTTTGCACACTGCTGTGGGCTCATCCTGGACAGCAGCTATCCCCACAGAGCTGCTTGCCTGCTCTTCCCCTGGTTTGATGGGGAGAGTGCTGGAAGGGCCAAAATGAGAAAGCCCTTGGGTTGAGAGGAAGGCAGTTTAATAGGTAAAGCAAAAGCTGCACACACAAGCAAAGCAAAATAAGGAATTCATTCACCACTGGGCAGACAGGTGTAGAGCCATTCCCAGAAAAACAAGGCTTTGTTATTGAGCGTTGCAGTTACTTGGGAAGACCAATGCTGTGACTCTGAATGCCCTCCCTTCCTCCTTTCCCCCAGCTGTGAGCATGACACCATGTGCTATGGAAAATCACTTTGGTCAGCTAGGCTCAGCTGTCCCACCTGTGTCTCCTCCCAGCTTCCTGTGTACCCCCAGCCCCCTCATTGGGATGGGAAGGGTGCTTTGCAGAGTGAGAAAGACAGACATCTCGACACTGTGTAAGCCCTGTTCAGCAACAGCTCAAACATTGGTGTGTTATCAGCACTGTTTGGGTCAAGAATCCAAAATGCAGCACCACAGGGGTTGATATGAAGAAAACTAACCCTATCCCAGCTTAAACCAGTACACAAATCGGTAAATTTAGACTTTTTTTCTTAAGAAATTGCTGTAAGCTCATCACTTGTCTCCTTTGAAGTTTCTAGTAGGAGTAATCCCTTAATTGCTTGACAGGTGAAGTGTGTACTCGTTGTAGCTGTCTTTGAGCACTCCCTTATCTTTATCATATAGATCTTCTTGATGTCTCAGACTACAAGTTCCCTGTGATCTCCCTTTATCTGTACCTCTGTCTTCTATTCTTTCATTTTCTATTTTATAGATGGCTGCTGTTTTTAATCAGCCCCTGAATTTCTTTCCTCTGTATGAACATTGCTGAAGACGAAGCAACCCCTTCCTGTTCCACATTCTCTTTTTTGTGTTTCTAGTCAAGTGCAGGTTTTACTACCTGAATTTATTTATTTCCAACATTGTGAAAGGAGAAACTTTGGTAAAAGCATGAAACTGGTATGGCTATAGAAAAATTTAGGTTGATCAGAGGTTCTTAGCCTGGCTATCCCTGTCCCATTTTGCTCTCTTTTAAGGCATGACACCAACTGTCTTAGGCTTTTGTACCACTATAGTCAGTGGTAGTCTCATTATTTATTTAAATGGGCCCAGAAATTTAGGGAAAAAGAATGAATTCTTTACCAGTCAGCCTAGTGATAGCAGGTACAATAATTCAGTTATTGAGTAGAACAAAAGAAATCATATTTTAATCCTGTTTCTTTTCTCTTTCCATTAGCTTTGAGCCCTAAATGGAACGAAACTTTCTCTTTTAACATCCAAGTTCCAGAACTGGCGATGATACGCTTCTGTGTGGAGGATGAGGTCTCTCTGGTTAACAATGAATTCCTTGGCCAATTCACTTTACCTGTGATGAGCCTGAATACAGGTAATACTCTTATGTGAACCACCTATAACAGCTTAAAAAAATCTGCAACATTCCAGGCTTTTATTATTACTGTAGCATTGAGAGAGTACAGCGTCATGCCTATTTTCTAAAGGATGATTGAGTAACTATATGAATAAATGGCACTCTCTGTTTTTTGAAATAATTGTATTCTCTGAATGCAAATCCATGATGTTGAAATCAAAATAATATTAACGGCAGTTGATTATTCCCACTGAGGTATTCCATTCTAGATGGAAACTGCTCAGATGGTACTTTAATTCATTGCAAGTGAAACTAGTCAGGACTGTTGCTATGAAGGCAACAGTTTTGTGCGCTTTCTACTCACATAGGTTCAAAACCCAATACAAGCCAAATTAAAACAAAACAAACCACCAAAAATCCCTCAGGTAACCTATCTTCAACTTTTCAGAGTGGAGAACAAAGGCTATAAATTAGGCAAAATATTTATGGCATTTTTCTTGCCAGAGTTCCTTTTGTTATGCCAGTAGAGTTCCTGGAACCTTTGTAATGAATAGGCTGCACATAAAGGGCAAACACAGAAGTCAACAGGCCAAGGAGAAAGGCTTATGTAAAATGGCTGTTTACTACACTGGCCTTCCAAAGCTATTTCTGACAAAACAAACAGCTTTTATTAGTGAATAAAGATGGGAAGGCAAAACATTGGAGCTGGCAACAGGCACTGTGCCTTTTTTATTAAGCTTAACAGGATTTTAAATGGCTTTTCTCCCCCATGTTTGAAAGTCATAAAGCTGCTTGTGATTCTTAGTTGAGGTTGAGGAGTTATACAAGAACAAAGACATTACTCTTAGAGCTCAGTTGTTTTTCTACAACATAAATTTTTACACTGATAACATTTTACTTTCCTTTTTATTTGTATACTTTTGGATAATGAAAGAAAACTCAACCCACCAACTCACAGTGTCTGAGACAAATTTAAATATCAGGCACTGCTGCTTACATGGGCTTGTAAAATTATTGGTGGAGGCTTTTTTTATACACAAATTTTCAGTGTGGCTTAATGTCTCTATAGAATTAATTTTGGTCACAAATGAGGGATTCATGTTTTGGAAAAGTAAGAGCAGTAGATTTTCCAGGAAATATTTTCAGTGGAGTAATTAAAAATGCTAGGGAATGAGTCTAGGTACAAAAACTATAAACAGTGCCAAACATATTGGCCCAATCCCCACTTAACACAACATAAAAAAAGGTAATTAGCCATCAGGATTCCTAGATGCATAAATAAAATGCTTCTAAGAGGTGAAGTGATAAATAATTTCAAAATTTACTGCAAGCATTTATTGCAATGCTTAACATTGAGACCTCTAAAACTAGGTCTAGAATGATGGTTTTGCTTTAGGTACCCAAGCTCTCTAAGCAGTGAAATGGGAAAATAATGTTCTTCCAGAGGGAGTCACAAGAAGAAGACAAGGGAAGAACTGCCTAAAATGCTGAAGGGTGAGCTAGGATTTCAGTCTTAGTCTTCAGAGCTCCAGTTGCTTTAATCTGTACTACAGGAGAGTCCCTTAGCCCCTAGGATTCATAGCCCCGAGGTGTCCCTGAGGGCAAGCTGCTCCCAAAAGCTGAGCAGTGCTTGCATCTTTTTATTTTCTTTGACAGGCAGTGGGACAAAGTTGTGCCATTTCCTCCCTCTGCATTTTCTTTTGAAAGGATTCAAATCTATATCCACACTGCCTTGCTTTCCCCAGCACCAGCCTCCCAACTACTTGTAGACTCCACTGGGGAGGGATGCTTGCTGTCCAGCTGTAGCAGAATTTGATTTTCCATGTAGTGATTATGTAGCTATACTCAGAGGGGCAGAAATTGAGAAAAATTCTCTACCTGGGTGGTTAAAAGGCGAAGCAGATGGGGGTCCTCTGTTACAGCCCCTGTGCCAATGAATCTGCCATGGAGAATAGCAACACGGGATGGAAAATCAGTTATTACCTCTTTTATCACGGGATCCATGAATAGTTAATTATTTAATGCAAATTGGAGCAATTTCAATAAAGAAAGGAAGTTTAACTTCTCTCAGGACACTCTGTAGAATATTCTGTAGGTAGGGGATAGAACATAAGTCTTTAGAAATTAATCTTAGACCTTGAAGTGTATCTTTGTATAGGAAATCAACCAAGCCTTCCACATACTTTGTGCTTGCCTTAAAAACTGATCTCAAATGTAAATTGCGTGAAACCAGCTTTAATATCTGCTGCCCAGAATCTGAACCTTAAATAGCACGGGAACTTTTGTGTAATACGACAGAACAGGGGGAAATGGCCTCAAGCTTTGCCAGGGAAGGTTCAGCTGGACAGCAGGGAGAATTTTGTTACTGGGAGAGTTGTCCTGCATTAGAAAGGGCTGCTGAGAGAGGAGGTGGAATCACCGTCCCTGAAGGTGTTCAAGAAACAACTGGATGTGGCACTTAGTGCCACGATCTGCTTCACAAAGTGATCAGTCAAAGGCTGGACTCAGTGGTCTTAGAGGTCTTTTCCAATTAAAAAGATTCTATGATTCTGCAAAAAACAAAGCAAGAAATTCCAAACCCAGGTAAATGTGGGTCTGAAAGACTCCAAAGGCATCCAGACACACCTAAGAGGGATTTTGAAAACTGCAGTTCAGAACATAGATACTTATACAAAACAGAGACTTACTTAAATAACTAGAGTTACACATACCTTGACAAAGTACAGAACATTTTTAAATCAAAAATGACATTGTTTATTATTATGAAATAATGGACATTTAGTCATATAAAGCAATACAGGTTGGTGTTTTGAAGAGGAGATTGTTTTGTTTTCTAAGCGGGTAAGTGAACTATGTTTAAAGTGAGAACTACGGCTCATCCAAATGCTTCAATGACCAGATGAACACATAGTTTCTGACGGCATGACTTATCTCTGATAAAGTGAATTACTCATATGAAATCAACTTTTTAAGATGTCATCGTAGAAGGTCTTACACTTCACTTTTTTCTGCCTCAGCTGGACAGTGCACTGCTGCTGCAACACCATTCTGTAGGCATTATCACTGCTGATTCACAAGTTATTACATTTGCTATCAGAGCAATGTGTGCAGCACATAACCTTGGATGTTACAATGTAAGATTTGCCCATGTTTAAATATCACTGGGCTAAAAGTCTTCCATTTTAAAAAAAATACCACATCCTGAAAAACACTGGAGCTTTTCACTCTGTGACCAAAAATACCAGAATTGAAACACTATATATACAGAGAGGAGAAAAAACAGTACAAATGGTGTTTGGGTCCTGTATAATTTCATTTTATTTTAATGAGTTATTTACAGAATCATAAATTATGCCTTGTTTGCATAGATGATCATAAAACCACCTCATCATAATATTTGTGCTTGTGGTTAATACACTAATAAGATGTCATTATATTGACAGGTTACCGTAACATTCCACTGCTGTCCAAAGAAGGCATCAAGTTGGAATCTGCATCGCTGTTTGCTCACATCTGGTACTATTAATGATGTTCTGCAGAAGAAATTGTTCTGGGGGATTGCCCCCCTCTTCAATAAAGTAGCATTAGTGGCTTTGCAACAGCCCAGTGGCCTGATTCCCAGGGTGGCACATTCTCAATGATTTTATGAAGCCAGCTGGACTTTTATGTAAGGGGTATCCTGAATAAGGGCTATTGACCTTGGCCCTACTGCTGTTTTTCTGCAGGAGAATGGGTTTGAGAAAACCTAAGGAACCTCAACGTGCACAAGTGCATGGGACCTGATGAGATACATCCACAGGTCCTGAGGGAACTGGACTAAGCACTGTCCATCATATTTGAGAAGTCATGGCAGGCCAGTGAAGTTCCCACTGATTGAAAAAGGGGAAACACAGCCCACATTTGCTATCAAAAGCAGCATCAGGGGAGGTGATTTTATCCTTCTACTCTGCTCTCAGGAGATCCCACCTAGAATGTTGCATCCAGCTCAGGGACACCCGACAAAAGAAAGACTTTGATCTTTTGGAGTGAGTCCAGAGGAAGGTCACGAAAATGATCAGAGGTGTGGAGCACCTCTGCTGTGAGGAAAGGCTGAGAGAATTGGGGTTGTTCAGCCTAGACAAGAAAAGGCTCCAGGGAGACCTCATAAAACCTTCCAGTAGAAGAGCATGTAGTGATGGGACAAGGGTGGATGGCTTTAAACTGAAAGAAAGTAAGTTCAATTAGGTATTAGGAAGAAATTCTTTACTGTGAGGGTGGTGAGGCCCTGGCACAGGTTTCCAGAGAAGTTGTGGACTCGATATCCCTGGAAGTGCTCAAGGCCAGTTGATTGGGGCTCTGAGCAACTTGCAAAGCATCTCTCTCCATGGCAGGGGGTTGAAATGACATTACCTTTAAGATCCCTTCCAACTCAAGCCATTCTGTAGTTCTATTATTCTATGATTATTTAGAAACTGTTCATAAATCCTGAACTTTTTTGGATATTTTTAAAATTCAGTTAATGTCACTTGCAGATAATTTCAAATTAATTATTAATTACTGCGTGAGAATAATAGTCCAATACATACAAGAGATCATGCTAATTTTTATAATGTGAGCATTGTTACATTGATGTTTTTATTTGTATTGAACAAAATTTTTTACCAATGTATCTTTTCAAGGGAACAGGAAAAATTATACAAACAATGTTCCCTTTAAATTTGTGGAAAAAGCAGGCTCTGACTGGGCTGCTCCTCTTTAGGGCCCACCATAATTTTTTTACCTGAAAAAATAGTTTTGAGAACAAAAAGTAGCTGTTAAATCACAAAAAGTCATATGCTAGTACTGGTACTTTTCCTTCACTTTGGCTTGAACCTCCAGCTGCTGAAGCAAGATAAAATATTCATGGATTGCTTTGTAAAGAACCATGTTCCTCTCAGGAGCAGGGAGCTCAGGATACATCTTACTGGAGCTCAGGAAGTAGGAAACACTGTACTTTGAGGAGAACTAGAGAATTTTAGAAAAGGCAAGGGTTAATTATGTGTTTGAAGATCTATGAAGACAACTCCTTGCCTAACAGAGCTATCAGAGTAGATCTTGCCCATAAGACACAATTTTCCTACCTTCCTTACAGACCTGAGGTTTTGTTGACCTTCCACAGGACTACAGCTACACAACTCATGGCAGATTTGTTACTCAAATATGATTTTTTTTTTTAAAGGATGTTATATTGACAACTTTCCTTCTTTAATATCAAACAATATTGCTTAAGTTTGCAGACCATTCTGATAAGATATTATAATGCTCTTTTTATTTATTGCTATTCAAATGCTGTTTCATTTCATGTTGCTCTAAGATGGAAAATCCGGACATGTGGTAAATAAGGGTTAGAAAATGTCACAGAAATAACACTATTAAAAAATTGCATTATTGTTTTAATAAGGAAACTGAGACAGCAGACTAAGAAGAATCTAAAATCATTATTGAGCTGCAAGGTCAGGTAATTTGATAACTTTGTAAGCTGGTCTCAATGTGTTTTCTGTGCTTGAATGACAAGGCACTTGATTCCTTTCCCAGGAGAGCCTGTAGTATAAAATGTTCGGCGTCCTGATCTTTGTAGTGATAATATTCTGTGTGCCAGACAATATCCCTTGCATGGGGTAAATATTTTGCAGTTTCTTACAGCTCTGGATGGACTAATAATATTAATATTCAAACAGAGTTCCCCTCACATCCCCTTACTGGGGAGGAGCTTAATACACCAGTTTGACTGGGGAAAATATTCTCAGATGAAACCTGATCAAGGCCATTGGTTTGATGTTGAGAAAAACTCCAGCTTATTTAATTTCCTAACTAACACTCCTAGTCCCACTTCAGGAGCTTTATATACCTTTATATTCTGAAGACTGATTTGTGAGGGTCCTTTGGGAGAAGAAGGCAATTATCTTCACTTCTGGGATTATTATCCCTCTGTTGATGATTTTTCCACCTGGTAGGATAAATGTCAGATCTGCCCACTGTATGGTAACTTAAAATTTGCAGCAGATCAGATCACACTCAAATCAACACATCTCCTGTGCCTGAAAAATGTGCCCCTGGTCCTGGGAAGGTTTATATACATGGTCAATGGGTGTGTGCAAGAGTCTGGCAATAATGGACAGTTCATTGTGGCTGCTCACATGCCAAATGTTTAAAGACGTGCTTAAGTGCTTCCTCAAATTAGAGAAAAACAGAGTCCATAATTAGCATCTTTGAACTCAAAGGAACCACTCATTATTTAATATATAAACACATACTTTATAGCCCTGAGGTCTATTCAATGCATGCATTGACTTGAAACCCTTATGCAGCATAGGACTGCAATGTGGGAAGACTTCTGAACAAATATCTGTGGTATCATGACCTTAAATAAATCCCCCACTGAAAGCCTACATTCAGTATGTTCTCTTTATTCATGAACATTAGCTTTTCCCTCCTCTCTGCACACAAATGACCAGCTATATCTGGCTCTTGGATGTCAGAATAAAAGAAACAATGACATATCTTATTGACAAACCAATATCTTGGATTAAATGTTACATAGTATCAAAACTTTTAAAGTGATTAAAAAAAAAGAAGTATTGATTGGGTAAGATTCAATGTGAAATTTGCTGGACATCTGAAATATATCGGCAGGGAACCATCCCATGGTTTTCTGGTGAACTCATCACATGCAGTGATGATAAATTACACCATTATCAGCATTGTTTCAACACAGTCAGGGGAATTAATGGGCAAAGAATGAGGCCCCACACACTGATGTGTACAGAATTCAGTATTTTTACAGTACTATTTAATATTAACAAAACCAAGCCCTTCATTGCTGTCATAAGAACTTTCTGCATGTTGCTGCAAGTCTTTGGCATGTGATTCCTTAGACACTCACTGTCAGGAATCTGTGGCAGGAAGACGGTAGCACTTTTAAGACAATAGCCTTATGGTTAGAGATGTGAAGATATGTGCTCAGCAGATGACTGCCTATTCTCAAGGGCAACTGAGACAAAATGTAGCGTGGGAAATGGGGTAAAGAAACATTAGTGGGCAAATAATTGAATCATCTTGGAGAACATTTAAATTATACTGTTTCCCAGTGGGTACCACTTTTCTTCATTTAACCGGACACTGCTCAGTTGAATGTTAACAGCTCCCACAAATGTTCCTTTGCTTTTCACAACAAGCTTCAGTACACGGCCTTGGAGCTCTGTGACTTTGTCATATACAATCTGAAAATATATAGTGAAACAGAAAAAGCATACAAATTTGTTAATCTGTTTGACAAGCAAAGCACTTCAACGCAGCATTCAGGATGATGATTAATCCAACTTTGTGATAATTGCTTTAAACTTCCATTCAGAATAGCAAGCTATTAACCATGAGCCAAATTCACCTAACTTAGTGAATTTACCTCAGAAATACGTTTGACCTCATCTAGTTTATATAAAGAGATTCTACCTTAGAATCATGGGCTTAGGCTTGTGAGATCTGATTACCATTTGTAAATAAATTTGAAACCTGTCTTGCACAATGCTTGAGAGAAAAAAAATCAGTACTCATAATTTTCCCTGTGAAAAGTGGAAAAGATTGGATCCAGTTTAGAAAGTGGAACTTACTAAATTTAGATGTTTCTGATACTCCAGAAGTGCTGTTGATACTTCTCAAAATAAATGAGACAGTAGTTTAGCATGTCTTTAAAAATTACTAAGGCCTATAATTTAAAATAGCCTTTAAATTACCTTATTACTGTGAGAACTCACAGGGATTTAGTATGAAATGATAACGGTGTATTTTCTGAACTAAAAAAAGATCCCAAACAATCTGAAGCAACAGCCTAACAAGAATAAGCTGCACTCAGAACATACTCCCATGCTTCAGTGTCTGCATTAATCAAAAACTGCTGAGTGAACTGCATGTGGGCTGATAAAATGTGAAGGAATGCTCTCAGATAGTGCAGGCCTGAAAGGTAAGCTCTCTTAAGAGAAGTACATTTCATCTAAAATTTGTATGGCTGGAATAGTTTTTGCTATTTTAGTTGCAGTGGAAAAATGCTTTAAATTTTAATCTCTCTATGCTATTTAAAAAGCAAACGTGGTGACACTCCCTCACTACAGGAGAATAGGAAACTGAAACTGCCTAAAAGGCATTTGCCTGCTTGGATTTTCCAAGAATCTGAATTCAGGCTGTGCCTAGGGCCCTGCTGAGGAACAGAAGAGGCAGACTGAACCCCTCTAGCTTGGATCTGTGGGCTGAACTGATGAGCCCTCTCTGTACTTCCCCTTGCTACTGCAGGAATTTCACAGGGACCATGGAATGGCCAGGACGCCAGGCGACCCTCACAGAAGGCACCAACAGACAGGACACTGAGAAAAGTCTTATCCTACATTTCCTATTCTATTTTGAAGCCTTTGGAAATAGTAGTTTGGAATGGCTGTCATGAAAGTTGCATGTGGTGCTTTTTGGTTTTGATGTTTACGATGCCTATTTTGCCAAATTGTTTGTGTATTACAAATTCCACAGCTTCTCTTTCCCCCACCGAAACAAAAGTGAAATGATGAAGAAATTCTGAAAAGCAAGGACAGGTACAGGAAGCATAATATAACTTAGAGTAAACCTGTGATCTGATACTGAAGCAATGCTAATGTTACCAAAGAAAGCTGCCTTGTTTCTTTGCCAATACATTAAAGGTACCAGCTGTTGCTTTAAATCACCAAAAACTACACATAAAAGCTGTAAATGCTAAGAAAATGGACTGGGGTAATGAACAACTTTCAATCTTTGGCCAAAATGAGGCTTTAATCTTTGAGCAATGACAGACCTTTGCAGTGCAGGGTGGGTGGTTTTCAAATGATCCTAGTAAACTGTTTCTAAAATGGTATAGCAAATTCAGCTGGAGGTAGGTATACATTATCATCAGGATGTATGGACAGAAGAAAGTTCTGGAGAAGGCTGAATTAGGATGTGGATAAAAAAAATGCCACCTGCCAGAATTTGGGAGCAGTTAAATCCTGAAATGATTGTGCAGTTAGAATAGTTGCTTGACTTTTACAGAGACAGATCAGATGGAGATGAGTTATATGCGGCCGTGGAGCAAATCAGTGGGACAGTTAGGGCTGGAATTCAACTATTCTTGGCTCCAAAAAGAGAAACACTGTTGACCTACAGGAGTCTAATGACATTTTAATCACAAATGAGGGACAGTTGCCTCTCCTTAGGTAGCCATGGCACAGTTCCTAGATTTGGTAATTAATTCAAGGTAGCGTTGATGCATGGTGCTGGAGGGAGCGGCCATGGCTCCTGGTGCAGTTCCCCCCCTCCCCTCCCATCAGATGGGCTGGGGCTGCTCTGCCTTCATTTTCTCTTTACACTGTGTTCCATTTTTCTGTGTTCCTCTTCTCGACCACCATTTCTTAATGCAATATAACATTAACTACTGTGAATGCCACAAATTCCAAAATCCAAATACAGGCACAAAAGAAAAGAAGGACTTGTTTGCTAAAAGCAACTCCAAAATATTTTCTGTAACTCATTTTGTTGTCAGCCCTCCTGGACTTTCACATCTTCACTCTCACACACATGAGTAAAAATCAAACATAAAAAGCACTTTTGCAAGGCTGATAATTTGCTGTAGGCAGCCATAAGCAATAGAAGTACAAAACTAAAATCAAAAATACCCAAGAGAAGCACATTTCAGA
Organism: Corvus moneduloides; assembly: GCF_009650955.1. Classification (NCBI taxonomy): domain Eukaryota; kingdom Metazoa; phylum Chordata; class Aves; order Passeriformes; family Corvidae; genus Corvus; species Corvus moneduloides. The sequence continues at coordinate 2,838,013 of NC_045479.1, forward strand.
TTTTTCTCAGTCTGGAACAAAGAAAGAAATTAATATACAGCTTCCTTCCAGCCATTTGGCTTTAATAAAAACTTATGAACTCATAAAAAAGGCTACTACATTTCTGTACACAGTGTTTTGGACAGCAACTAACTTAAGAGACAGCTGACTTATATTTTTAGTAGTTTTTCTTCCCTGGGGCGGCTTCTGCCTCAGTCTACCAGGCTTGGACAAAAAATGCATCCAGAATAACATCACATATGGAGGAGCAGAGCTGCTAAAGCACAGGCATCGGGTTGGAAATGGCCAAGTTCAATGGAACCATATGTCCCCACTGTGATTAGCACTTCCCAGTGAAAAAGATTGAGCATCTGGGAAGAAGGCTCTCAGTTTTGATTAAGGACATTAAAGTTTTCACAGAATTTCTTTCAATGACAGTGGAATACTCGTTAACCACAATTAAATCTCCTCCCAGTGACTACTGACTGACTGCAGACCGGATTTGGATTTCCTGGCATTTAAATGGATCTAAGAAGGATTCGAAAGATCGTTGTCTTCCAGTGTTGCTGGCTGGTTCTTATCTGTTGTCCATTTTGGAAACCTTACAATGAATGTTATGGTATAATCATATTATGTTCCTTTGTTTTAAATATCTTTCAAATGTAAGGGAATTTCTTTAGACAGATTAATTAGATTCACTCTGCAAAAAAAGGAGGAAAGAACAAAAAAAATAAAGCCTAGTTCCGTGTTATTCCATTGCAGTACTGTAGAGAGGGAAATTTGTCTCAGCTGTGAGCAGCAATATTACTCAGGGAGCCTTCTCACAGAACACTGGAAGTCATCAGTGTAAGCAGGCAACTTTTGTAATTAACAGATGTGGAAAAAGAGAAATATTACAACTCCAGGACTGAGAAACTAGGAGATAAGCACTCAGACTCTGCTGACTAACCTAAGCTTCATCATATCTTATCTATGAAACAGGGTGGAGTGGTAATATTTTCCATGCCTTCTACTTTATAGCCTGCTGAAAGAGCATTTGTAAATTGCTTTGAGATCTTTAGGAGATTTGTTACATGCAATAATTATAATCTCCAATCCCACCTACTGTTTCAATCTCATCTGCCCTTACAAACGAACACAGTTTATACCACTTCCCATTCCGCCGTAAATGTTTCTCCATACAAATGTTTCCTTTCACCCCAGAGGCATGAGCACTTCAGTGGTGTGTGAAATAATCATATATAGCTGTGAACTGATGGCATTTTAACATGAGTAGAACCTGGCTATTTATTCTTGTGTTATCATTTAGGACAGTGACAACCAATTTTCAAATGTTAATTTGAATAACAGCATCCATTCAATTAATACTTTTCATGGTATTGTGCATTTCTGCCTTGAGAACTGCCTGGGTTATGGTGCAATGATGCTTGGTCTCATTTGGCTAATGTGTAACTGTGGTTATGGGTTAAGACAGAGCACTGTGACAAATTCAACTGCTTTCCTGAGAGAGGAACATAAAAGACACTGTTTCACTTCTGAGATAGATGCAAAGCAGACACGTGTCCCCATTTGTGGTTCAGCTTATGATACATTCCTGCTTTTTCATCATTCTCATTGCAAGAGCTCTAAAAACGCTGTATTGTTACTTTATTCCAAGAGTGGGCAAAGCAAATCAAACAATTTTCACCTGCGTGGGTTGTGGGTGACCTGCTGGGAAGCAGCTCTGTGGAGAGGGACCTGGGGGTCCTGGTGGACTACAGGGTGTCCATGAGCCAGCAGTATGTCCTTGTGGCCAAGAAAGGATCCTGGGGTGCATTAGGAAAAGCACTGACAGCAGGTTGAGGGAGGTGATCCTGCCTCTCTACTCAGCTAGTGAGGCACATCTGGAGTGCTGTGTCCAGTTCTGGGCTCAACTGATCAGGAAAACCAGGGAACCACTGGAGTGAGTCCAGTGAAGGGCTATGGAGGTCATGAGGGGACTGGAGCATCTCTCTCATGAGGAAAAGCTGAGTGAGCTGGGCCTGTTCATCCTGGAAAAGAGATAGCTGAGAGGGGACCTCATCCATGTCTGTCAGTGTCTGCAGGAAGGGGTCCACGGGATGTACCAGGCTCTGCTCTGTGGGGTCCAGCAACAGGACAAGAGCCAACAGGAGAAACTGATGCCCAGGAAGTTTCACCTGAACATGAGGAAGAACTTTCCTGTGCAGTGACTGAGCACTGAACAAATTGTCCAGAGAGGCTGTGGAGTCTCCCTCACTGGTGATATCCCAGAACCATCTGGACACAATCCTGTGCCTTGTGCTCTGGGATGGCCCTGCTGGAGCAGGGAGGTGGGACCAGATGACCACGGTGGGCCCTTCCAGCCTGACCCATTCTGTAATTCCATGAAACAAGAAATGGTGGAAGAAAGTGAACGGTACTCACAAGTTCATTGTAAGTAGGGTCAGAGCCTTTTGGAGCTGTTCTTGTTTTCCTTCGACTGACCTCATAAGGATCTGGCAGAAGATAAAATTCAGCGTGTGCACTTGGGGCAGAGCCATCTGGGAGGCGCTGGAATACAAGAAGGTCATAAATATGAATGTCCATGTTCTAGCAAAGAAAACAAATAAAAAGTACCAAATGAAATCTGGGCTTTTAGCAGACACAGAAACATGTCACATTCTCAGTATTCTCTGGGCTAAATTGGAGTGCTTGCGGAATAACAAGAATTATTAGAATTCAGCTTAAAATGGAATCAGGAAAATAAAAATTAATACAAAGAAAAGGTAAAATTGTCTATCTTTAATATTTTTCATTCTGATGGAAAAACCCTTAAGCCTCAATCTACCCTTACTCATCTTAATCTGATACAAAGTCCAGCCCTTCCACTCTCCAGACCAATGCATAGAAACTGGATTTTAGACAGTAAGCTCCTATTGATTTTAACCCCTAAATATCGGTGCTGATATTGGGGAGAACTGTTTCTAAGGGTGTTTCATAAAGCATATTACCATAAAAGAGCCAGGAGCATTTCCTGCAGCAATATGGGCAGAACAGGATTCTTATAGCAGCCTTTCCAATCTCACCCATCACACAGCTGCAATCTCTCTTTAATTTTCCAGTTCAGGTTACTGAACGATATTCCAGATATTCCATCTTATATGGTAGCCACTCGAGATCAGAGAAAATCTATTAACCAGGCTCAGTCATCAGCCAGTGCTGGTGGGTGGAGAATTTTTTGATAACTTCTGAGGAGCTGCAAAGTAATTCCTAAAGCAGCATTACAATTACTCAGAAAACACATTGTATTACTTGAGGCTTCAAAAGAATACACAAGAAACATAATAATGAAAAACTATGGAGCAGGCATACTGCCAGCACATATCACTTAATGCTTGGCTTATAATTAAGCACAAACCCTTGTGGTGGTTACACAGTATACAATCAGAAATCACAAAATGGGGCGTATCAAAATATCAGTAATTTTAATCATATAATCAACATTTTAGATAGGAAGTTTACCTGCCATCTCCCAGGAAATCCAGTGACAGGATGCAAATAAGAATACAGGCAAAAAGAAGAGATCTTAAAACATTTGGAACCAATGAATCCAAAGGATTATACAGGCACTTGCATTTATATCTCCCATTTTTAATTTTACACCTGGCTCAGAATGAAGTAATTTTTCGGATTTTGATTATTCACAGTATGTGCCTGGAAATATGGGGCTTTCTACAGCATTATCAACAACATATCCCTGGGATAGAAGAAATTGCTGTCTCTTAGCAATAAATAACTTCTCTATTGGGCAGGAAAACAGTGCTTGTGTGAACAACAACCAGTTCTTGCACTGCAAACCTCTGGTTTTTGTTATCTGAAATGATCCTTCAAGGGAAATGATGCGGTCAACTGCAAAGCTCATTACTGCTATCATTAACACCATACAGCATCAAAGGATGCCCCACTCAAACCATTACATATTGTCAGCACTACGGGAGTGATTAATATTTCTATTGCTAAGCTCCCCAAAGTACATCTGATTTAAAATACCCATGGGATTTAGATAGATGGGATTCAATGGTCAACATAAGAGAGCCATTAAAGGGCAATGGAGCTAATGGGTATTTTCCTAGGTCAGGGTGCCACATTGTTAATGCAGGATTTATAAGTTACACTGTCCATTTGAAAGCCCATCTCTGCTGATCTAGGACTGTACTAAAACTTCAATTGAGGATTACAAGTAACAGTAAATTGAACAGCTCTTAAAAATCAGGAGAGAGAATGAAATGCAGCCTTGAGTTCCAGTCCAAGCAACCAGGATCCTAAGTGTAATCAAGCTCTTCCCTTCTCAATGAATAGGTAAACATCACTGTAACTTGAAGGTCAACTGATTTTAGTTGTTTCAGACAAAGAAAGGAACCAGGGGGAGTTGACAGGCTCCAAAGGTAATGTGGCTGCACCTGTCCCGTCCTGCTGCCCCTCTGAGCTGCCCAGGCAGGACCAGGCATTGTCACAACTGCTGCGCCTCACTGAGCACCTCAAGCAGCAAAGGCACAGATCATGGAGCGTTATCTGAACTGGAAACAGGCTCAGCCTGACATTTAACTGCCAGGGGAAGAATCCAAGCTGGTTGCTGTGTGATTGTTCAACAGGACAGGGTGTCCAGAAGCAGATGTGATTAATTGAAAAGAAGTCAGGCGAAATTGTCACTATGCCTTTGAGCTGCTCTTTGTCATGTTACCTTGCCTTCGGCCAACTAACCTTCCTCTGTCAGCTGATTCCACCCAAAATTCAAGCAAGGCACTTTGCAGCAGTGTTTTGGCTATATGAGATGGACTGAAAACTACTTCCTCACTATCCCTCTGAATGTAGCTAAATACATGTTGAAAGAGGTGAGTGGGAGGAGAGGGTCAAGAGAGAAAATTAAAAAAGAGAATATTTTAGTGATTCAGATGGGAAAACTCAAGGACAGAGCATTTACTTTGGGATATTTCAGAACTAAAATGAAGCCACTTTTCATGAATAGTAGCAATCAGCAGTCAGACTGTTAGAGGTAATTTGATGTGCAGCCACCTGAATTCCAAGTAGACATTGTAGTTCTGATTGTTGGTTTTTTCTCCCCCACTTTACAGGTGACATTTTCCCCCTTCATTCTCCCTTCCCGAGGAAAGGCAAACAGGCCACTCCAAATGCCACTATTGTCCCAGTTCTCCATCTGCAGTGGCACTGTTATGCCATCAAACAATCAGAAAAGCTTCAGCTGAGCACTCTTCCAGCCGGATCACGTTCCAGCTGCCCTCCCCTGACTCCTGACATAACACAATCCATCTAATGAAGGACTTCAACTGTGAAAAAGACTCTGCCCTGCCACGCACTAATAATTCAAAACTACAAATTAAGAGCAGGTATAAACCAGCCCCAGCCTTACAAGAACAGAGTATGGGGAGCTCATATGATGAGTTTATGCTGGTTTTTCTTTTGATTGGCACAAGAGCTGAATTTTTTTTCTTATGAAGAGCCTGCTTCACCATAGGATTTCTTGCAATGGAAAGAGCTGTACTTTGCTAGATGCTTCCTAGCAGGAACAAGGAGTGATCATGGCAGTTTGACTATAATAGTCCAAAACCAAGAGTGGGATTAACATGGCAAAAATATCTTTTTAAATCATAAGTAGGTGGAATTTGAAGTAAACTGTTTTATTAAGACAACTGACATAGCAGGCAAAAAACCCCCCAAGTTTTGGGTAAACTAGTCCTTTCCCAGTGTTTCATATCTGAGTTGAGCACTGAAACAAAGGAGAATGGAGAATAAAGGAAAAATGGAGGAAACAGAAATATTTTTCTTACTAAAGATTATGACTTCTGTCAGATTACAGTATAACATTTAGTAAGAAACCCCCCATGATTGTCCTTTCACTTCTAAGTCAGACTGCACTGGCTTATTTATAAATTTAGGTAAACATGAGGAATACCTGACCAAAACCACAGAATCCCAGAGGGGGTCAGGCTGGAAGGGACCATGGTGGTCATCTGGTCCCTCCTCCCTGCTCCAGTAGGGTCATCCCAGAGCACATGGCACAGCATTGCATCCAGATGGTTCTGGAATATCTCCAGTGAGGGAGACTCCACAGCCTCTCTGGGCAATCTGTTCAGTGTGTGGTCACCCACACAGTAAAGAAATTCTTCCTCATATTCAGGTGGAATTTCTCTTTTTGCACCAAAGAGTGTCTGTTCTGGTGAGTTTATTATAAAAACAGAGCAAAATTTCTAGCAGGCTTATGAGTAGTTCTGAAATCCAGCAAACCCCCTATTTGGTGTCATTAAAGGATAAAAAAATCACTGATTTCTGTCCATAGTCCAGGCCAGAGGGAAAATCAAAGGGTACCTTGGGAATGCCATTTTGCACTCTACTCTGCAAAACCTTTATAGCTTGAATGCACTTGTGATCAAGAAAACAGAAAAAGCCTAAAGTTTTAGATTGAATTCTATTTGTGTTTAATTCTGTAGTCATTTCCTTAACCCAAAAATAAAGGATTTTTACTTCCTTCAGAAGAAGTTATTCCCAATTTAAATTACTGTCTTAAATCTTTTATTGTGTTTGCTTGCAAATAAATCCAAGCTATAAAAATCTGTAAGGCCGTAAAGGTATAAAACCAAGCTCCCAACAGAAATGCCATAGGTTCCCTTGATATACTTAGGGACAAAAAACCCATAAAATCCCCCAGTGATTTTGATCTGCCAATAAAAAAATTTGAATTTAGAAACTGACTCAAATTGAATTTAGAAACTGACTCTATTTGCTTTCTTCAAATACAACCAAGTGATGACTGAACTATTTTCTCAGAGAATGACCAGCCTACTTGACCTTGATAATGACGGATGTTTTTAAGGAACTCATTTACAACCGCCTGTATTTATGTTAAAAACAGAATTTACCTTGGAAATGTTACTTTCTTCTAAAGTCAGGCAGAAGGTGATGAAAATATTTAAGAACGAGGGGGAATGAGGGAGAGAAAATAATATTCTGGATTTACTTCCTTCCACATCTCTAATTCAATACCGAAACCCTAAAATACACAGACTGTATCTGTTATGACTGTGTTCCATTTCCATTCCAGTTTTATTTTCCAAAACTAAGAAAAGTTGGTATTTGTTTACAGAAACCCACACAGATAGGTTACCTCCTGTGTAACTTAATTTAAAATATAGTAGCTATAGCTGGGAAATAATGGATGAATTAAATTAATTTTTCCACAAGAAATATGTTATCCTAATGACTTTTCTCCCCGATCATTACTAATGATCCACAACTCTCCTAACACAAGGACTCTTTGTTATCATTACTATAGGCATAAGTACTGTAAGATCTGCCATATATTCAACTATTTAGTGATCTAGCATCCAATATTAATATTGGGTCATACTCATAAGAATTTTAAGGAAAGCTTTATGATTTTTAAAATATGTATTTTAAGGATAATTTATTGTAAAACTTTTTAAAACTCATGTCTTCCTAAGCAACATAAAATTTTCTTTTTAGGTGACTTTTGCCTCAAATTTAAATCATGTCATCAGTTTTTGTTAGTGTTAGACATGCAGATCACTTTTTGTCCTAGAGTGGGACAGATTGATGGCTCCTGAACATTTGATAGTTCCAGCTGCTGTTCTCTTTTTCCCATTTTTCATTTTCAACAATTTTGACAGTAAAAACTAATGATCAACTAACTTATATTAACTAATGACATCTTTCCTCCTCTATAAGTAAGTACTTTTCTTCCCTCCAAAATTAATTTCCTCTACATTTTTAAATTGCAGTTTCTCTCTTCCTTTTCTCCAATAATAATAAAAAAAAGATATCCAGGTTTTAGAAAGACTCCCATTTCAGCTACTGCCCCCAAATAAAAATAGTTCACTTTCTCCAGTACTTCTCTTAGTCTTCCTATGCTTTACTATCCTTATGTTCTTCTCTTACATATACTGCTGTGAGAATTTATCTACGTAGTGAAGAAAGGACTACAAAATATTCCTTAATTTTTGATATTGAGATATCCATACACCTTTCAAAAGCAAACCACTGTACTAAGTGGTTAGGAAAAACCTTCAACAAAACAAAACGTCTATGTATTATGTGTAGACATTACATGGATTTGGTTATTATCCAATAAAGGAGGATTAGAAAAAAATCCACAGAAGAAATCATCCTTGCACTGCTGTAACCTTTGTAAATTACTGGCTGCCTCTAGACTAAATTAAAACTAGTAAGGAATGTGGAAGAGCCATCACTGCTGCTGTTTCTCACTTCCTCCGAGTCCCTGTGTAACTTAGCAGAGGAAGGCTAAACCCTGTCTTTCAAAGCTGCAGCTTAATTAGCAAACACAGCCTCTGCCTTAAGAAAAAGAGAACATCCTCTGGGCTACTTCTAAGAGTAGCTGAGAAATTAGTATTACAAAGCAAGGGGTTCCTTCAAAAGCAGATTAATGATATATAAACTTCAGGAAAAATGGGATTGCTGTGTGAATGGGTGGTTGTGTTGTTGCTTCCTAAATCCAAATGCAGCATTCAAGACCCTTCCGAGTTCTTCCTTTGAGCTCTGCACATCCCAAAGCATGAACACCTCCATTCTACACTGCCACTGAGCTTTTCATTTTCCTCTCACAAAATATCTCCAAATTGCTTCAAAGAAAATTAAAAATAAAATCCCATTTGCAGTAATTAAATAATAACTACAAAAGAAGATAATCCACTCTATCACTACAGTGCACCCTGCATTGTCTGCTACTGGCAAGACAAAACAGGAAAGCAACTGGCCAAAAGTGATAGCACAAACATGGTATTTTTTTCCCCCAAACAACGTCTTTTTTCACCTAAAACTTGAAGATATTTAACTGCTTCTCCTCAACAGCAGTTTTATTATATTATATTTTCTGATCCCAGTTGTTTTGGGTCATCTGGTTACATACATAAAGACAAAAGATGCACTGACAGAGATCACTGCTGTGGAGGTCAGTGGCAAAGCAACCAAAGAAGAAATTGCATTTATCTCAAGTTAATGCAGGGAAATAAAAGTATTTTGCTGTCAGGGAAATTCTGGAAAGCATTTTTTTGAGCAGGCATTTTCTACCTTTCAGAAATCTGGCAGTGTCCGTGGAGAGAGCCTCCAGATGGCTTTGTCATTTACCATGCTAAAAATGCAAAGATGCTCTATCCACATTATTGATGTGAATATCCAAATATAGCTTATGTCCAATACCTTCAGCATCCTCATCAACCTGCCTGCAGCAGAGTAGCCAGGACTGGAGCAGCCTGGCTGTAACAGCTGGTTATGCAGCATTCCTGAGGGGGACAACTGTGCTGGCAAAATAGGGTAAGAACTGTCCTGAGACACAAAATTTCTAAAGAGTGAACCAACAGCCAACAATTTCCAAGGTGTCTTGACTGTCAAATGGGAAAAAAATAACCCTATCAAGGAGGGAGACCAGCAAGAGATTCACTCTGTCATATTGTGGACATCTCCTGGCTGGGCTTGGTTAAATTGCCCCCACGTTGGTGCCTGGCCCCAGCTGAGACAGATCCTGATGCTTCGTGCCACCACCAGTGAAAAAAGGTGTGTATGGAGCTGGAAATAGGACTTTATGGGAAAATGGTCTGTTCTGGAGTGGTCACTGGAGGTCAGGCAAGATAATTCATGGTATTCAAAATATCCATGATCAGGCAGTTGATCCATGACAATGCGATGGAATTGTGATTCCAGCGTATCACATATGTAAGAATCTTGGTTTCAAACTGATACCAAGGCACAGAGACAGTGGGACTTTCAAAAGAAACAGGAATTATTTGTTAAATATTTAAAAAAACCAAATTTGTGATTTCTTTTTTTTCCTAAGGAGAAAGTTCTGGAAAACAGACTGGTTCCCAAAAGACTCAGGGCTTTTTAAGAATTATGCAAAATGCTTCTCACCTGCTCCAGTCATTAAGAGGAAAGCCCATCTATCTCTGCTTAAATGAAGTAAATAAAATGAAAGCTAGGATACCCAGGAGGTCACAAGGGTTTCTCTCCCAAGCCTTTATTTCTACAGTGCTCTGAAACCAGAAAGTTGAAGAAATGCACAGGAGATAAGGACAGACACAATCCCAAATGGAATGGGGAAGAGTCCATACAACCACAGTCTGTAACTGTCATGTAAAACAGGCTCCTGCCTTTTACAGACCATCAGCAGCAGGCAAGGAGGGCTAGAATTTAGCTCCATCAAGCAATGACACAACTTTGTGTGTGTTTATTGCTGTTTCTGAGCAAGCAACAAAGAAAAAGACATCATAGGATGGGTTGTGTCTGTACCCAGCCCACTCAGCGCTTAGCTCCAGCTCCCGAGCTCTGACAAACCTCTGACCCCTCACCAATGCTCAGGACTCGATTACTGTGTGCTCCATACTGCACCATGTGGGCATAAAAAAGTTACCAAGGCTGAAAAAATAATATAAAGTGGTAGTGGGAATGTATTGAATTAATGTACAACTCCCAGTAAAAGATTTGAGCAAGAATCACATAGAAGTTTTTTTTTCTGAAAGAAAAGGTAACATGTTTAGATTTCTGAACCACTTGCTGCATTACTATCTTTAAGTTAATTAACTCCCCTAGGGATTTTTCTGCATAGATGAGAGAAATCAAGGTTCAGTCGTGCTTTAAAACTGTATTATCCTGTGGATAAGCAATGCTGGTGCAGGGTGTAGAACACAGAGGGTAGATTTCATGAACAAGTCTCTGAAGCTTTTCAGAATTACCACCAAGCCCATAAAGAAACTAAATTCCATTGCTTTCAACCCTGTATTATTGTGCTTGGAATACTTCATTTTCAGATGGATATTTAGTCACAGAGTCTATGACACTGGCTGAGATAAGAATGATCTTGTTTTGACTCTTAGAAACATAGATAACAGAATTTCTTCTTTTGAATAAAGTACAAAGGAGAACAAATACTTTAGACAAATCCCCATTTCACTTTCCTTTTGAAATCACTCAGGATTAAGAGCATTGCTGCCTGTTAGAGGGCATGAAAGAAAATTAGACTTTGAGAAAAGAAACACAAGCAAAAGCTTTTGCTCTGTTTCTACCTTTTTGTCACATATAAATTCTTATCTCTCCTTGCCTGGGCTGAGACAGTAAGTGAATATAAAAATGTGTAAAGAAACAATGAGACTGTGATCTGCATCTTCTTTCTGCACTATTTTTCTTCTCAATTTCTTAATTAGCTACAAAAGTCTGTATATGTCTATTTTTAAGTTCTCCAACCGTACAATCTCCCTTCACTTTTCTTTCAATTATTCTGCATCATGCCATCTCCCTGTGTATGAAAGCACTTCATTATATGAGGTGTGAAATTTCTGCTCCTTAATTAGCTCTCATTACTTCTACTTAATGCTCTTGCTCAACGTTCTAAATAATTCCTCTTGAACCTTCCTGTCTTCTCCCTTAAATATTTGCACAACTGACTCGTGTCCTTGTTAGTCTGTTCTTAACTAAGTTTTAGTAACAATAAATCACTCCTGAAGAATCAATCACTCCCCAGCAACCCTACTGAGAATTGTTCTTTGAACTTGTACTCTAGTTAAAAAAACATCCTGAGAGAAATAGTTTACTACGAGAGCCTTATAAAGATGAACTACTTCATTTCTGTCCCATAGCACCAGCATCTGGCCTTTCTCATTGGCATCTCTTGTAGCAACCTCATGTCTTACCATGTGCTTGTTTTATCTTCTCATTACTGTGGGATATAGATCTCTCCCTCCCCGAGGAAATATTGTTCATTTTTCCAACCTGGTTGTAGGGTTCTGGAAATTACTTTCATTCTCTTGATCTTGTTCTGCCTGAACTATTATTTTTAATGTTTTCTTCATTTGCAACCAGTGGCAAATTTCATTTTTGTTCCCCTTCATCTCCCAGATCACTCATATTATTAAACAGAGCTCACTGTTTGTGGTTGTTTTGTTTTGTTTTTTTTTTTTTCCTTATTCAACACATATCAACTATGTAGGGAATTACTTATTTAAAAATGAGCAGTTAGAATTTAGAGCTGAGCCAGTACTGTGGTTGTGACAAATTAAAGGGTTTAACAAGAAGTAATAACACAACTTTCTGTACAACATATTTGTCAAACACCTTTCATAACAAATATGTTTGAATCCAACAGTAATCCCTGTGCCACAAGAACAGACCTCATCTCTTTCCAATTTAAACTACTGTTGAGTTGTAGTACCCTTTGTTTAGAGGTGTTCAGCTAATTTTCAGTCTAAAGGAGAACATAGTTTATCTGAGCTAATTTCCTTTCACTTTAAAAGTAAAAGAATTTTCTATGAATATAAAACTAAATCCAAATTCTTTATAAGCTAGAGTTAGTACAAAAGCTTTCTTCCCATGGCTTTTTATTTTGTTTTTTTTTTGTGCCAGTCTAAGGAGAACTTCATCTGAATGTGTTACCTCCCTGCATCAGCCAAGCTAGTGATTTAGTTCTGTCTCTGATACTCTCTGGACAACTTTGTTCAACTCAAAGTCATTTTTTTTCCACTTGTTTTCCATCCCTGCCTTGCCTACCTGTGCACCTCCATTCCAATCCCTGTTGGCTGATCCATGGGCTGTAGTAAGGAAAGCAGCACACATTCATAATATTCTGAAAGGATAATGTGGCTTTTTATTTCACTGGCAGGCACTGCCTTGTTGGCAGGTAGTATATATTTTCCATTTAAATCTATATAATGATAGTCATAAAGTGTAAAAGTTAGTGAGCCCATGAGAGGAATGATGGGAACCAACTAAGACTGAACAAAGACCCCCAACCCTTTCCCAGCTCAAGCTGAGACAAAACCCAGCAAAGGAAGCAGAGCATCTACCTCTCCTGTAGGTGGGAACATCCCTATAGCCGTGTGCTGCAGGCTTAGATTTCATCCCTTTGGATTTGGGAAACATTGGCTCCCACCTTTCTTCCCAGCACATTTAAACCATCTCATCTCACAAACATTTTTGGAAGCAATTTGTACTCACATGGTGTAGGACACGGAATGGAAAGAGGCTGGATGTCTGTGCAAGCCTAAAGCTGATTACTGATTCGTCACCCACATATCAGCTATCCCAGAATCATTAATCACCAGGAGTGGTACATGACAGCTTCAGAGCTTTTATAAAAGGAAAGCTGGAAGTACTTTTGCAAAGAACTGTAGGAGTTTATTTTTCTTCCAGCAAATTTTCCCCCTGTAAAATCGGTTCTGAATTCATCGCCCACGCACGCTTTCCTGAATTCTAGTAACATCTTACATTTATTGGCATGAGGTTCAGGATAACTTGGCTTTGTTTCTCCTCCCCTCTACCCCTGAGGAGTTACTCTGTCCACAAGAAGTAATGGGCAAAAATGTTTAGCGGTCAGGATTGAAAGTTTAGCTGCTTATCTAGGAAAACAGGGCATGCCTGAAGTCATGGCAATGAAGTCAGTGGAAAAGCAGCCTCCCTCCTGAGCCAGTGCTGAACCACTGTTCCCTTTGCTTCTCCATGAAGCAGGCAAGGAAATATGTTAGAAACCCTTTTCTGGATGTCAGCAATGGCTATTCCTGTTGCTTCTGGTATTTTTTTGAGGAGTGAGCAAGCCCAGCAGTGCATGAGTAGGTAGCCTGGCTGTTTCTGGCTGTGTGGAACTAAACCAGACCATAGGCAGCTCTGTGTGAGACCTGCTGGACTCTCGATATCCCCTGCCCTCTGTGTTAGCTAACATAGGTGAACAGAGCTGGACTTGAACATTTCAAGTTCAAAACCTACAAGCGTTTCAATTTTCACAAATCCACCTTCACACCTGTGCAAGGTGCATTTTTAAGGCAGAGCAGCATTCTCCCTGTGCTCCTGTTCCTGCCTACTGCTGCTTTTCTGGGTATTGTGCTGCCACAATTGGCCTATTCTTGTTCTAAGGTAACAAATCCTTTCAGAGGCCAAAGTAAGTCTCCCCTGGGGCTCCTTTATATTCCTCCTAAGACCACTTAGTGCACTTTGCCAGGTACTGCACGATTGTCTTTATAGAATAAGCCTGCCCTGTCTCACCTCTCCATCTGCCATATCCTCCAGAGGCAAACTCTCCAGGCCTCTAAGGTTTTCACCCCTACAAAATGCTTTCTTCTACCCCAGCCTCACCTTATTAAGGCAATATTGCCTGTAGTCCCTCTGCATAAAGTGCCCAGTGTTGCACTGTCTTCATTTGAGAGGAGGGAGCAATGCCCCAACAGGCTGACTTCAAGTTATGTAATATACACGATTGGAAAATTGCATTTTATTGGCATCATGGCTTTTGTATATTTGAAAACTGAATTTAAAGTCATTTTCCTCAGCAATCATGGTAATGCCATTCAAATCATAAGCAGAAGCAGTGAGCCACCTGACTTACAGAATCCCAGGATTCAAGTGAAACTATGAATTGCTGAGGGAAATCTTGAGACTGAAACATTTTTAGTATCTTATAAGTATCTGTTTAAAAGAACTTGTCTTCATTGTGCACCCACAGCCTTAAACTGTAGGCAAACATTAACAACCAGGCTTAACATCTCTGTGTTCAAACAGTTTCCTTGGCTGCAAGTATTTCCTTAGTGAAAGAATACAGCTTTTTCTTTACAGAAGGTTAGATTAGATTAATGGTCCTTTCCAGCCACAAAATCCATAAGGCTGTTCTTTGTTGTTTGTCTTTGCTGAATTTTTGATAGAGTTTTCTTCAAGCAGGACTGGCATTTTTAACACAACTGAAATGTTGCAGTGGTGAGGGAGAGGACACTGAAGCTGATCTAGGGATGAGATCTGTGCATCTGCAGCAAATCAGGCACGTGTGGATGCATCAGATCCAAAGGGCCTGCGCTGTGGAGTCCACGCATGCACCCACGTTAGACAGTCCTCTGCTAAGTCTGCACCTCACCAGTGCTCTCTCCACTGCTGCAGCATTTTTTCTCTATGACACCCCGCAGGAATGGGGAAATCTCCTTCAGGAAAAATTCCTGCAAAGTTGTAGCACTGCAGTCTTTTGGCTTCCTCCTTTAAAGAACCAGTGTGACACCTGTGAGTGGCTATAAAAAATACCAGCTCCTTAGGGAGTCTCTTGTGCATTGTATATCAATATAGGATTTGCACAGCAGGCTCTAGATCTCCTATTAAAACTCCTAGAAGTAAACCCACACAAATACTAAATCATATTTATTTACGTGGATCAAAAGTCTCTATCACAATTCCTGTCAGTTCTGTGAAGCTACATTTGGGATTAATTTGGCCTACTACAATTATTTTCACATCTGAACACATCATAAAATCTCTTTATAGAGATAAATTAAATAGGGAAGAGCAGAACAAAAATTATTTACTATAAATTATGAAATAAAACAAGATAGCAAAGTAATCTCTGCACAGATGAACCACTAAAATATAATTAGTGAGACTCTGCAAAAGACTGAGTATACCTGAAATAGCTTTAACATGTCTTGAATAAGATATGATCTTGGCATACTTTTAAAATTGCTGTTCAGCTCAACCAAAAAAAAAAGAAGAGGAAAGGAAGGGGAAAAGAAAAGAGAGCATATCAGAAAGATTGATTTATATACTGGGAAGCTGAGAAGATTAATAATGGGGTAAAGAACCTTCCTTATATAGGTTACTGGTCTGAAGGCGGTCCAGTATCACAATACCCTGAAGCACTACTATTTCATATTTCAGGTCAGGTGACAACGGATGGATGGCCAGGTGGAAGGAAGGAATTGGAAGCCCAGGATTTCAAAATATGATTGCTTAAGTTAGGCTGCCAAAACAATGACCTTATTTTCAAGTTGTGAATCATTGTTAGTCTTGCTGAATGGGGCTTCTACCATTTCTCTGCAAACTGACTAAGATGGATTTAAGTTACCTACTTTCAAAAGAAACACAGTAATTTCAAGTTGTACTGTCCGTAATGAAGTAAACCAAACCCTGGATTTTATGTTTGCACTACACAGCTATCTATGCTGTAATTTACTTTCATTTAATTAGATGGCTGGAACTTCCTAAGAACACAGTTAGGAGACTACACACTTCAAATGATGGAAAGAAGGAGAAAAAAAGACTAATTCCAATACCTGCAAATCGTTTATGTGCATCTCCACACCACCTGCTTGAACTCTTAATGACATCATCAGCATGGCAATCACTTAAATATGCCTCTCCCACCAATTAGAACTTTCTCAGAAGTTTATCAAAGTCACTTAGATTTAAAAAGCTCAACAGAAAATATAAAGAGGGTCTTGCGTTACATCCTGAAGGTAAAGTTTGTATAAATTGGACCTGTCAGCAGAGGCTGATCTCACCTGTCAAAGTGGCACACAGGACACAGAAAGCAAGTCTCAGGACAGAGATGTATTGAGTGCCATAGACCAGAATGGAGATGCTTGAATTGCAAATGAGAAGCTGGAGTGGCCAGCAGAGAACAGTCAGAGCTATGTAAGCCTCATGTGCCTCATAATTAATTAATCAGCCTCATTTTATTACTGGCTGGTGCTCACATAAGCCCCTCAGTTTGGCCCCTTTTAGGAAAAGGGATTGCAATCCAGTTTGGGATGGAAGTGGCATGGAGTATGCACTGAGAACTCACAATTGTTAATAAGTGCTCTAATCCCCTAGCTAAACAAATAAAGGCTCTCTTGCCACAGCCATAACTTGAGACATGAGCCATGGAAATTCAGGAGCACATCTAGGCATGGAATTCATTATGCAGCAGCCCACACGCTCCTGCAGTGACAGATCGCACAGAGCCCCAACTCCATCTCTGGAGTCACCCTCAGCAGCCAATTCCACCGGCCTTGTGCTGCAGGAGCACTGCCAGCTTCCCCTCCCATAGCCTGGCTCCAGGAACGCTCAACATTTACCTCTCAGCCTCCTGACAGTGTGTTACAAAGCTGAGCAGCACGCCTCCAAACGACACTGCTCCTTAAAATATACCACTGCTCCCTCTGCTGAGCTCTTCCCTCTTCATAGACAGTCATGCTGGACTAGACAGAAATGTCTGGATAATCAATCCATAGTGCCAGGCTGACATGCTGCAAAAAGTCATGCTACTGCATGATGCCTTATGCCTGACTGCAATCAAAATGCGTCAGCTGAGAGGGCCAAAACAGTATCAAAACCGGTTTTCTTGGAAAAGGCCATTAGCAGCCATTAAGGAAATCCAGCTTCTGTATCTGTCTCACACCTGTAACCATATTGAGTGAGCTCAAAGGAAAAAAGCAATTGTTAAATCATGACTGAACAGCACTGTCATTACTTTGAGCTGAAATTAGTTATCCCAGAAAGGCTGTTTGAAGATTAATGTTTTCACAGTGCTCTGCAAATGCAAGGACTTACGAGTTTTACATTCTGATAAAAATACTCACGATGTTCCTCATGTGTTTCAGCATTATTGTCAGACGGGTGTTCTCGTAGGATATGACCAATTGTACTCCAGGCATGTGGCCAGTTGACTGAGGACCTAAAAAAGGCCACACAGTTTGATTTTTTAGGTAACAGCTTAGAGGAAGTAGATCTGTAAAATATAGAAGTACACATTAACTAACATATAAAAACCTGCTGTGTGCTTAAACCAGGGACGAAATTAGAAAACATGGATAAGGAGTGTGATGGAAGAAAGTGGTCTGACATGCAGTGCTCCTTTTCTTTCCTGTTTGTTAACTGCCAGTGAGATTTTCTATTTACTAATTGCCATCAATCTGAAATTCAGTGGGAAATTTATGCTTGAGAGACAAATAATTGGGGTGTTTTTTTTGGCAGTCACTGATGACACTATTCACTATTGTTGCAGTTCTCCTGCCTGGTTAAAACACTGGATTTTTTTTTCTCAGTTCCCAAGAGAAAGAACAAAAAGGAAAGAAGGAAAAAAGAACAAGTTTCCTGACCAGTTCCAAAACAAATAAGAGAAACAACCCCATATATAAATTTTCCCTTCCTCATTCTGTATTTTTCTGTTCCAGGCTGGTTTTCATGCAACCCATTGCTTTCATAGATTTTTCTACTAAGATGCACTTAAAGTGTCTGATTCAATTCCCACTGAAAAAAACATTTTTCATTTTCCGGGCAAGAAGAATCAGTCTCATAATGTGGAAGAAATGACTAAGCAAATCCTGTTCCATCTCTCTGCTGGGGGCACTGAGCCCGCTGTTCTCACTGCCAAAAGGGTGTGTCCTTTAAGCTGGGTAAGTAATGTGGTTTACCTGCCCCTGCAGAGACAGCAAAGAAACACACAGAGAAAAGATGCCTTTTACCACAGTAAACCAGGTGATGGTGAGCACAAACTCTCCTCACTATCTATCTGACATCCTTATTTTGCAGTGTTTCACCTGAGCAGTGGGTCAGGAGCTGGACTTGAGCCATTTTGCATCACCTGCTCACCATCAAAGACAGCCCAGACACTGCCTGCGTGAAAGTTGCCTGGTTTTACTCAGGCAAACAGGGCTTCATTTAATTAGACCAAAGATGTATTACAACCACTAAGATACATGAAAAAGTAAGGACTCAGTCCTGACCTAAGCTTACAACAAAACAAGGATGTGTCATGAGCTGGGCTCTGCCCTCTCGCCTCCCATTAGAGAGGAAGCTGAGCTTGAGATCTCGGACAGAGAAGTCCTGCTCTCCTTCCTGCACCCTGGGATCTGCCACTGACACACCAGCCCTAAACCCATGGCAGGGTGACATAACAACACAAGACAAGACAATAGAGTGGTAATTAATTCTTTAAATAGAAACACATCTTCTGAGAAGCAGGAGCAATGGGCAAGGATGAGAATGACAAAACAGCCATCACACAGCAGGGTTATGCGCTACTACAGGAGGTTTTAGGCAGTATCACAACTGTTCTTGGTAGCAGAAGGGTTCCCATGTGTCCCTTTCAGCCTCAGAAGACACCTGGGCACTCCCTGTCTCACTCTTGCCCTCTCCTCGCCACACGTGCCCCAGAGCTCTTACAGGCAGGGTTGTAGGAGGAAGAAATCCAACTCCCTCTGCTCAGGCTTTCCTCTGTTGCTCAGCAGAGGAGGCAGCACAGGGGATGCTATAATGAATAAGCCACGTTGGGTGTATTTTTCTGAAGAAACCAAATGTGTAACCTCTGGAGTGAAGACACTAAAATAACTGCCAAGCAGACACGACAGTGCTGTCATGTACTGCTGACAGCCAGAGAGCCAGTGTAATTGCCATTTATCCTAAGGAAGGGAACTCAAATGAATTAGAAATAACACTGTGTTTACACGCAACTGCCGTAATATAATTTTTCCAGGCAGCTTGGATACCAACACCACTGAGTTTATGATGTTTGGAATGGAATTTCAGAATATGAATCCATCTCTAATTTCTCCCCTTTAGAGACTACAAAAATACATTTTTAATCACATCCTAATTAGAGAAGGGCCTGAAACACTCTTGAAGAATTGAAATCTCAGGAAGAAATCACTAAGCTGGGACTTGGAAGACTGAGTAGCAGTTCTTCATTTGTTATTCTCCCTTATGAACTTTGACAAATCACTTGGCAAGACTGTACCTTATTTCATTTCTTGTGGTATGCAAATAGGAACAGGGAGGGACAGGGGATGAAAACTCTGTGAACCAGACAATGCTGAGTTTTTTCCAGGGTAAGAAGAAGCCCATAAAATTCAATTCCTCTATTTTTTTTCATGCAAAACCACTTTACCTTTCGTTTTTTAAAGCTGTGAGTCCTTTTGCCTTGAATTTGCAACAGGAAATGTAGAATTCTAGACTATTACACACCATGTAACACAAGGGCAGCTCTGTTTTAACATAAGGGCACAATTCACTTGTGGGGCTCTGTTAATTTGGTGAATTGCAGTGAGTCATCATGAGTGGTTTAGCAAGAGCAACAGATTTCAGAGGTTAAATTACGTCATCAGAATCCAGCTGCTCACCGTGCCTTCCCTTTCCTACCAGCGCTACCTGTGCCTTTTTTTTCATTAATTTTTAAAGTGTGGTGCTTACATCCAGTGAAGGAATTTCTCTGTGGGAGTTGTTTTTGTTTTTTTTTCCCTTGAAAGTAAGAAATGTAAATAAGTTTCTAACAAAAAAAAAAAAAAAAAAAAAAGGAAAGGAAGGAAGGGAAAATGCATTTCTAATTCAATATGCAAAATGAGGTCTGAAACACACACATGAATATTACTAAAATATGAATATTATCAATGTTACTAAATAATGAATGAATATTACTAAAATATTAGCTCTTACTAAGCGATAAATTAAGTACTAATGGAAAAAAAATAAAAGGAAGGGAAATAAAAAGTAACAGAGCGTGGGAAATCTGATAAACATGGAAGAGACCTCTATTGCTTATATTTCACAATAAAACCCAGTTACTGCTAGCTACACTCAGCTGGTACATTTTTGGTTTTCCCACACTCTGTGCTAGATCATACCCTCTTTGAAGTCCAGGTGATTTTAGCTTCAAATGATAATAGAATACACGTCCAATAATTACTTCCAATCTATCTAGCTTGGGCAGATGGACTTGAGCTCAGGCTCTGCATTTTTGCAAAGTGTCATGCTCTACTTGCAGCTCATTTTAGACAAGGACCAAGTGCTGTTCTGTTGCAGGTACAAGACAAACTTGCTCTGGCTACAGCTGAAGCAAGAGTTCCCCCCAGGGATGGCTTCTTCACTCACTGGTGTCGATGCAAAAGCTGTCAAATACCAAATGAGGACCCTGGAGCACTTGAAGGTTTTTCCTATCTGATTTGTGTCATGTATCCCAGGCGTGAAAGTCAGCCACCAATGCTACTACAGAAAACCCCAAACACAGTGCCAGTTCATAATCTCTTGTCAAGGAACATAAACATGAGAAAACGGTGGGTCCTTTTGTCTTTTCAAACCAAGAAATGAAGGCAATTAGCATTCGGATTTCTACTGAAGGTGGAATGCTCGTCACAGTAGTCAAGTATGCAGTTCTTTGCTTCATCTAGATGGTCTTTTCTGGCATGCTGGAGAACTACCACCTCCATGTTCTACCATTTGTACAACTTCTCCCTTAGCAGCATCTTAAAACAAGCTCTGCACAACATTTGCACTGTGCACAACATTTGAGAAATACCAATGGTGAGGAAGATGCTACTGACAAAATCAATAGGGAAACTGTAATTTAATAACGCATTGCATTTCACACGCGGACTGCAAAGCAATGTGAGGAAACTAATTAACTAAGCGTCAGCCCACTGCCATCAGGGAGCTCAGTATTATTCTGTATTCTGCACTCTCAGGTTTTTCTTAGACCTTTCTTCTTGGTGACAGCCTGTTTTGACATCTGGCATCAAAGAGCACTGCAACCTGTTTGGTGTTCCAGGGCTGGTGTTGAATGCCCCAAGCCAACCATCTGCCTGCTTTAGTTACAGCCTCTAAAGTATCTGACTTCGTACAGTCAGCTCTAAATACACCGACTGTCTCAGTGCCTTAGTCCTCCAAGCCAACCAGAGCTGCTTATGGGTAAATGTGACTAAATCAGGAAGGCAACTTGTGGCAAAAGCTTCACATCAAGAGTGAGCAGCTTCAGAAGATCAAAACATTATGGGACGTGAGCAAGAGAGCCTTATTCTCCCCAGGGACTACTTGTGGTTCTGCACGGAGGGGAATACCATAATACAATCTTCCTGGAAACCTGGATCTCCCTTCAGAAGGACACAGAACCTGTTCCCCTACTGCACCTCAAGGACAGAGGCTCATATAAACACATGGAGCACTAATTAAACATGCCAGAACTGGGGCTGGGCTGTACAGTGTTCTAGTCCATAGCAGAACCCAAACAGTCAGAATTATTAATACTTTCAGGAGATATAAACTCGAGAGAAGGAAAATAAACAAGCTAGATATAAAAATATTTTTGATGATTTTTCTTTCTTCCTTCCTTTTTTAAAGAGCCTTTATAAAAGTCTGATTGTGAAATCATTCCTGGTATCTGCTCTCACTGCCTTGTAGCGAGCTTGGTATAATGAAATGCTGACAATATTCAGGATAATTCAGAATTCACCTCACTGGGAGTACTGATTCAGTATTCATGTCAAGTAAATTTAACACTGATTTCTAATCTTTCTATTGCTGGGAGCAGAGTACAAATTCATAAATTTTAATACTTATTTTACTTTAGTAAGTGTAATTACCTACAACATTTATAAATTAAAGCAGTGTAAGAGAAAGATCCTGGTTTGATCAAAATTCATAACCTGATCCTATTGGGCATTAACCTTATTTTGTATTGATCCTAACAAAGAGACAGATGATTTTTTTGCTTGAGAGAGAATTTACCAGATCCATGGAAAGCTACAGGCCATAAACTTGAGTTATTTCTCAAACCAGACAAATATTAAGACCCCTACAACCTCAGAAAGCAATGAAATTTGTGGGGGGAAAATGTACTTTTTTTTCATGGCAACCACCTCTTTCCAGCAGGCTCAGTGAACTTAACTCCTCCCCAGACTGACTATGGCATTACTGCAGAGTTTACCTTCAAACCAAGAGTGTTTCTGGGCACCCTCAGCCAGCAAGAACCTCCAGGGCCACTCCTGGTTTACTACCTGGCACCTTGGCATGACCGGACACCTCCTGCCTTAGCTGGACTGGTGTCTCCCCTGGATGCCAGCAGTGTGCAGAATGCCATGGAACAAAGACTTCAGCGAGCTCACTGGGGCATGGCAGCAGCCTAACTCCAAAGACGAGGTGAAGAGTCGAAAAACATCTCTGCAATACGTATGTTTCAATGTGTTTCTCAAGTGGGCAATTAGCACATGCATGGCAGATCTCCTGAGAGCTGAGCTCACCTGCTTCCACAGCTCACCCTGAGTGGTGCGGTATCCAGAGCAACTCAGCCCAGGATTCTTGTTCTCTGTTTGTACCAGGTCTGAACTCACTGTTTGGACCTTTTGTGCTACTGCTAGTTTAGCAGTTAAATGATAGTGATCAATTTTCTAGGCTAAAGAGAGCTGCTTTTGTTTGTGGTTTGGGTTTCGGTTGTTATTCTCCCCTGTGTTAAACAAAGGTTTTGCCTTAAGTCTAGAAGTGAAGGACCCAAACTTTAAAAGGAGGAGTTCTTGAAAAGGAAAAAATGAATCCCCCTGTAACCTCACTGCTCAAGGCCAGAGACACATTAATCTTCCCTGACCATGTTGTGACCCTCACCACCACTAACTACATAGTGAGGAGCAGATTGGGTTACCTGTCACACAGCTTTCATCAAACACCCACTAACCACATTTTTGCTTCTGTTTCTTCATTCTCTTCCTTGATTTTGCTGCCACTGACAACAAAAATAGATGGCTCATCCTTCAGACTATACTGGCTCAGGACACCACTGCAGGAATTATGATGTTGCAAGTTCTTTCTCAATTTTATTATAGATTCATTTTATGATTTTGTATAAAACTTTTACACCCAGATTCTCTGTAATAATTAGGCACCTGAATATTAGTGACATATAAAAATTATTCTGGGACTTTAACTGCCTTGTGCCTCAGCTCACTCTCACATCTGTATCTTTGCTTAAAGGCACCTACAGAGAGGCAGACCATGGACCCATACTGCACATGCCTAACACTTAGGACATCTTTGCATTATCTCCTTGATCCTTTGTAAAAGTTAGAGCAACCATTAGTAATTTTCAATAGTCATAATGGGTTTAATATGATAATGGCATGCCTAATCAAATAAACTCTGCACAGGGAGACACTTCCAAAGGCAGAGAAGCCAGAATGGGATTTATTTTGTCTGATGGATTAAAAGAAATGGTCCCAGCAAAAGAGATAATGAAACCTCTGTCTGCAGAGAGATTAAATTAACTTAATGGACACTCAAATTAAATATGCAGAGATACAATCCTTTCTGAAATGTGGAAAACTGATGATCTTGGAAACTGTCCTATCACTTGGAGCGCATAACAACCAGCTGAATTGTTGTGATGCAGAGTGCAGCTGCAGACACTTTCATAAGGTTTTATTTTGCCTAAAAACTGAGTACATAAGATTATTATCAGTGCAGAACTAAGGGAGTGGAAGACAATAAACATTCAGAGTTTACCTTTTATGGTTTATGCTTTTGACTCTGTAATGTCAGAAATTAGATTAAATTAGGTGCTGGACAGAAGGGGAAAATGGGTTAAGTATTTAGATAGGCTAAGGGAACAGTGCAGCATCTCATTTAGCAAGAAGTGAATTACCACAGTCATTAATAATGTATGCCTAAGCATTAACATAATGTTCTGTTATTTACCCGCTCCCCTCATTGTGAAAATTACTTTAGAAGTCACCCCTGATTTTCTTTGCTTGTGCGAGCACACATTGTGCTTTGTCATGACTCACATCCTTTCCTCCAAAATCTTTGAATATTTTGTTTTGTAAAACAAGAAATCTGCCACAGTTTGTGTAAATAAACTTTTGCTTTGCATATGAGCATGTTTATTCAAAAAGAAATGAAGCAAGGCTGAAGGGAATATGTCAAAGAGAAAGAAATCTACAGGTGACATTAGTAACACATTTTCAGAGACCTTGAGAAATCAGGAATTATTTGTTGGTATCCTTATATCCTAAAAACATCCAAACCATCTAAACACTTTATTGCATAATATTATCAAGGATTATAATTTCTCAGAAAAGAAATAAGATTGGTAATACACATACCTAAGGTCAGAGATGATGAATCTTCTGTCAAGGTATTTTTGGACCAATTGAGGAAGAAGCTGAGTACTAGCTCATTCTGAAAGAGAATACAAATACTGTAGGTAATATCATTCGTTGTGCTTTGTTCCTTGTATCATTCCCCTCCAAGAAGCTTGCTGGTAATTTTTTATTGCATATATTAGAGTTAGCAATGAAAGGGAGCTTTTCCCCTATGATCATGGGCAAGGAATCTGGGGAATGGCTTCTGCTCAGGCACTGGGAGGATGATGGTGCCCTTTAGCACTGTCTCAGGGATGCTGCATTGGTGCCTACCTGGCCCCTTTCTGTCAACACACTTCCAGACAGCAGCAAGCTGTGGGGGCCAGAGATTTGTGCTCTTGCTTGATCTCCAGTAGCTCAATATTTGCATTAGCAGCTGCAAGTACTTTGACAGAGCAGCCCATCTGTGAAACAAAAGCAGGAGCCCGTCTTTACTTTGAGCTGTGTAGTCAGCAGGAAACTTGCCCTTGGCACGGGACTGACCCCAAGTACCTGACCTTGTGTGTGCCTCCCCGAGGCTCAGATATTGTGCAAACCTCCCTCCCACGGCAGCTTAATGGACACTCACACTGAAAAGCTCCATACAAAGTTAAATCCTACCAGAAACCCACAGGGAGAGAAAGGCATGATCGTATTTCACCATCCTGTTTAAAAGAGTAATCCGCCTTATGTACTGCTATAACTTTTATTTTTATGTACTGACCTGTGCTGCTCTAGTGAACATATATAACAGGTAGTTACATTCAGCTGGAGAGAATTAAAACAATAAACCAAATCCCCAGATTTCAGTATTTTGCAAGGTAATAAAAACGTGAATTCTTAAATGGACTCTTATGAGCCTGAATCAAAGCTGGACAGTAATTGCATTTTATTAGCTTTTCATAAAGCCATATTTCAGAATGGCCACTCTTTAAGATGGTTAGGATTATTACATTCGTGCTGATGTTACTTGGACTGACACTGTAATGAATGGATAGAACAAGAGACTTTTCAGATTCCAGCATTAAAATATCACCACTGTTTTTTTCCAGCCAGAGGAAAATAACGCGTCTCTTATCAGCAAGATGTACTTCATGTAGTATTTGTGTTGTTTCAATTTGACAAGTTGTAGCATAATTTGTGCAAGGAAAAAAGAAAAGGAAGAGGATAGTGACAAAAACAGCTAAAGAGGAGTTAACACGTGCTTACAGCATACAGCAGACAGAGGAACAGATGTGTATGTTCAGTGGAGAGATAAGATTTAGCAATCTGGATTTATTTTAACAGTTGCCTTTCATTTTTCACTCTACTGTTTGAAGTTTTTCCTCCCATACTGATATTTTCTTTAAAAGAAAAATCAGGGGAGAAAAAAAAAAAAAGAGAAGAAAGAGAAACCAACATAATTGTTTTCCTTGAATTGAGTGATGGATCCTTAAGTTACTAGCAGTGGACTGCCAATACACCTGTCTGTACTGAGCAGGAGTAATTATTCTCTCATCTGATGAAGACAGCTTACAGGGGAAAGCCCATACACCTGCCACAGCTTCCAGTAGCTTTAAACAGCTGAGTTATTCCCTAAGGAACCTTCACTTGCTCTTTCAGCACAAGTCCCAAGTGCAGGAAATCTCCAGGGCTGAGAGTATATTTTTGGCAGCCCGGCCTTTATTTGACAGCATGACAATAAGCAGAGAAACTTAAGTAGCCCTATGAGTTCAAAGATCTTGAGAGAAGTAGGCAGGAGGTGGAAATAAAGATACACAAACTGACTTGAAAGAGAAAAAATTCCACACTGAGCAGCTTGGTGTTCTTTCTGCTTCCTCTCCACCTACTCTTTCTGCAACAAATGGAAATGCAGGAACCAAGAGGTTTGTAAACACGAGGTGCGAAGATGTTTCAGGCAATAATTCCAAAATCTCATTCTAAAGGAGCGAACACTGAAAAAAATGACTTTTGGTTTAAGTACAGAAGTGGAGCCATGCAGAACTTAGAGCAGGCATGAACAGGACAGGCATGAACCCTGCTGGTGCCACAGCTGATGGCAAAGCTTTGCTGGCCTGTGTGCCCATCATGCTCAATGGGTACCGAAGCCTGTGGGGAAGCAGCAAGGCTGATCCTGGCAGAAGGAATGCAAAAACCTGATGGAACAGATCATGTGGCAGGAGCAGATGCAGCAAGTTGTCCAGGGCAAAGTGCTTCAAAAGCAATGGGGGGGTGTCTCTTGGGTGTTTGTGGAGATAAGCATTTCGCTCACTGTTATTTAAAGGACAGCAATTTCCCCCTGACCTGTGCTAATCTGCCTGCTGCAGGACCCCACCACTTAGATTTCCACCAGAAAATGTGTAAGTACCTTATTAAGTTCCCCCTTTGTCAGCAGACCTCCAAAAAAACACACTGAACTTTTAGGTGATTCCTAAATCTATGAGACCTCCATCAGTTGGAGCCCAGTTCATGCGACTGAGGCACAGAATTAAGCCTGCACCTAGGTACACTGCTAAATAGAAACAGGTCTAGCAGAGCTTTGAACACATGTTTGAGCTGTTTTAAGGTGGAGAGAGTCCATTTCTAACCCAGCAATTTTTGTTACACAGAAGAGACTCTGGGTGGGAATCTCAGAGACCCTGTGATGGTCTTGGCAGAAAGGAAGGCACTGAGGATGACCACAAGTGCTCACTCACCCTTTTCCTCCTGGAATTCTTACCTTTAAATCGGCACGCAAAAATTCCCTAAAATACTGCACACTTAGGGATTCTTAGGAAATCCTCCTATCGTTTTATCTGTTCTTACCTAATAAGACAATAATCTTCAATAGGTAATTCTGATATTTTTGCAGGTCACTCAACATATTAGCCTGATCAGGAGCAAACAGGTATGTACGGTCAGTCTGGCTAGAACTCAGAGATATTTTTCAGCCATTAAATTCAAAAGGGACAAATTCCACCTTTACTTGCACTAGGATACAACCGAAATAAAATATTTCAGTGGCCTTGGGGGGCTGGCACAGCCCTGCATCACTGCAGCATGGTAGAATTTGTCTACTGCTCTCCTTCAGTGACTAACTAGAAAAGCACTCTGCAGTTTGTGAAACACAGCCAGATTTCAAGCCAGATTTAATTTCGATAGAAAGAAAAGCAGCCTCCCCTCCGCTTTCAGCTTTCTTTTCAGCTGTGCTAGAGTAGATTTGGGGTCAGAGAACACCCATGCGCCTGTTACACTTTAACAGGATGGAGAATCAGCAGGAAAGAAAGAAACCAGAAAAAGCTGACCTTGGTGCAGCTGCTGCGACTTCAGGAAAGGACAGAGGAAAAGAGAGGACTTTGAACTCTCCCCATTTTGGCTCTGCTGGATGCCTCACCACAGGAATATGGGAGTGGTGGGAGTTCAAGGGACCCACGTACCCTGGGAGCACTTTGTACCCTCATGGTATGTACCCCATACAGGCATGTGGGGCTTTTTTCTCATCTCTGCAAGTCCCAAGGAGCACCAGTGAATAAAGTAGAAATGAAATATGGGAAGCTCTTATCAAACTTGATTATTTTTACAGTGTGAAACATTAGTCACCCTAGAACAATGCTGTGGTCCTGGTTTTTACTGTGTGCTTGAAAATGAGTGAACATAATTTACAATCATTTCCATTTACATCCTCTTTAAAGTCCTTTTACAAAGCCTGTAAATCACCATAAAGCTGTTTATAGAACCTATCCACAGCTGAAACACCATCACTGTTTGCTTACCTGTGTGCACAAGGTTTATCCTCACCCCCAAAGTCCTCAGTTAATTTGGATACTTTGAAAATCTTTACAGACTCAAATCCCAAAAGACACTATATTTTTTTTTAATGATCAGCCTACTGTGCACCTGAACTTACTTTTGTATTTGTCACAGACTTAATTAATGGAGCCTTACCTTGCTTTTGTGTCCCCAGGCAGTGTACAACCCTCCTACAACACAGCCATAAAATCACGAGCCACTAGGGCAGCCCTAATTTGTATGATGAGATTTGGGCTGCAGTCTCCATTCAGCCCATTGCTCAGTTGGAGTTGAGTGAAACACAGAAAAATATGACATGGGTCAGCAGCAGCTGTCTTTTGTCACAGATTCTTTATGCTTTGAGAACATATGTTTTTGTCATCTTCCATGTCACCCACCTTCAGTTCATTGTTCCTTGGTGCTTCACCTCTTATTGGTGACATCACTTGGTTGTTTTGCCATTTAATGGAGCAAAACTCAAAGTTTCTGAAGAGTGCTGAGAATTTTACCCTGCAGATCTAGAAAACTCAGGTATTTCAGTGTATGCAGATGATGAGTCAGTCAGCAATGGTGCAGCTGGCTCAAACCTAAATGTTCCTTCGCTGTGATCAGAAATATTGACACTGGTTTGGGACAAGTAGAATGAAATTTTTTAGAAAACGGCACTGAAACCCATTTTTCATCCTGTTCTACTTGATTCAGTATGACAATGAAGGTGCATCAACTTCTGCATGTCAGTGATTGATGTAATGAATGCAGCTTGTTGTTCATGAACACAGTCTGGTGGAGGAGTTATTTATAACAGTGCTAACCTGAATTTCAGAAAGGACTCCCATTCCAGGCAATTCTTCAATGAAAGTAACTAAGCGAGGTTTGTGCTTAAAGTAAACCACAGACTTAAAAAAAATGCCTTGAACAGGGATGGGCATGAGCAAGTTTAAGCATTTAAACTGGTCCAAGAACAAATATCTCCATCAACTGATGTTTCTGCATTTATTGGATCTGGCACTAAAATTCAGAGATAGAGAAAGAAGAAGTTTCTGCTCATTAAAGAAGGGTTTGAAGAAACATTTAATTCCATTTGAGCTCCAGTGCAAATAAGAAGGCAGCTGTTTTCCACCTCTCCTCCTTTGTTCCAACCATTTAGCAGAAAAGGTCAGTGACATTCTGACCTACTCTAAATTATAATAAAATTTTCATAATCAGAACTCAGTCTGGACTAAAAAGCTTACACCTAAGGCACGACTGAGGAAGGAATTTGGATGTAATCTGATTCTTTCTTCATTTCTAGGATTTATAATTACTTGATTGGTAGAACCAAGCATGTAGTCAGTCCTGTGTGGACTGGACTAAATTCTTCAGAGCAGAAAATGGCGCCTAGTCACTTAGGGTAATGTGTTTACAGTGATTACAAGTGTTACAATGGTATTTTATAATGAAATAAAAGCTCTTCTCTCTATCCCAGACAATACTCCAGCCTACTCTGCAGCTACAATACATTACAGCTATTAGAATTCAGCATAAAGAAATGACTGTAGCGAGAAAGTAAAAGTAATTCTGTTCTCCAGGAATCTGTTCTTTCTAGATTTCTTCACAAATTTATGAATTAATTGAATTAATTATTTATTCCTACATAGTTTTACTATTTCATAGGAATGACAGTTTGACAGTGCTTGAGAACTGACAACTCACTAAATGGTTTCAGCCAGGCTCTCTAACAATTTAAGAAAAAGGACAAATTTGACTGCAAAGTTGTCATAAGCACAAGAAGGGACAAAATAATTGTATTTATTTTTATCAAGAAAGCCTCCTAGCTTGGCTTTCTGCTCAGACTACAGCCAAGATGACACCGTGATATTTTAAAAGACTCATACCAAAGTGAAAAGTAAAAAAGAAGGGAATACAAAGGAAATTACCCACCAACTGGTCTCCTTGTTCTAAGTGGGTCAGAACATGTCAGTATTTTCTAAATTTCTCCCATCTCCCAGCCGGAGAAGCATATTGAAGTAAAAATAATGATTCAATGTTTGTGGAGTATCAATAACTTTAAAGGTTATCATACAGAACTGCAGGTTAGCTGCATGGGGGTAAGCAAGATGATTTCCCACATGCAGCAGCACTTTACAGATGGAAACAATCTGCTCATTACTCCGTTTGTTACCCCTTGCCCTCCAAGTCCAGCACACCAGTAGCAGCACAGCCCCCACAGGTACAAAATTGATTTCTTCTCCTCATGGTTCAGCTCTCCAGCCTGGAAAATTGCCCCCCTGGGCTGACTCAGAGCCACAGCAGTGTCTGTCCCCGAGCACATCTGTCCAGAGTTACCTGCGAACACCTCAGTCATGGTTGTGTTCCAGTGCTGGGAGGATGTCCCCAGCTCCAGGGGTGTGTGCTGCAGGCTCATGAAGGGAGGAGCAAGGGCACTGGGAAGCCCATTGCCAGGCAGCCTGCTCTGGCTGGGCACTAACCCACGGAGCGGGAGGCACAGCAGAGCTCCTGTGCACGACCGGGAAATGTTTTTATGACTATCCCAGGGCTTTAAGCAGTCTAATTTTTCAGCTGTAGATCAGGCTTCTGCACAGCAGTGTTTGGCCCAACTTGAAAATCCGTGTACCTTCCAGCAGCCCAGAGCACAGCAGAAGATACTGAGCTCTTCATTTCTAGGTCATGGGCTTAGATCAGCTTTTCCTCAGCTGTGACCAAAAGGCGCTAATGTAAAATATACCCATGGCCCTAACGTGAGGTCAGGAAGGAATCACAGAACCCTTAGGGTTGGAATGGACCTCTGGAGATCACCCAGTCCAATCCCACTGCCACAGCAGGGTCACTGGCAGCAGGTGACACAGGAACATGTCCAGGTGGGCTCGGAATGCCTCCACAGAGGGAGACTCCACGACCTCCCTGGGCAGCTGTTCAGTGCTCTGCCACCCTCAGTGTAAAAAGGTTCTTCCTCAAGTTGAGGTGAAACTTCTTGTGTTTTAATTGCACAACAATCAACCAAAACTTGAGCAGATTATTTCCCAGTGTGAGTCAAGGGAACCAAGTACCCAAGTCAGCTGTTCACACCAAATTAACTGTAACTCTGTGAGACAAAAAGATTTTTATCCTATTTGGAAATCTTTTCAATTTCAACTCAGGGCTCAGAATTTATATTCATATTAATAAGATAACTCCTGTTTGTCTTGCATATGGACAATTTCCTCTTTAATCTCCATTACAAAGTCACAGCTGGGAAAGTTATATAGTTAGGCAGCAAACTTTTTTTATTTTCCTCCTGCAAGTTGTTTGAGATTTTGGAGAACAAACATCCTCTCATACCCTCTTTTGGCTGTCCATACCATTAAACCAAAGCATCCCCAGTTTGTGCTGTGGCCCTGAGGCCATGGGACAGGACATGGCTCACGTGGCAGAGGCCCAAGCTCTGCTGCAGAATGTGCCAACAGTGAAACAGCAGGGTCAAGCACGAGCTCGTGCCTTGACTCACTTGAATTTACTAAGCCTCTGTGTAAGCCTGGGGTCTAATGTAAAACACCATTTTTTCTCTGCCTGACAGCTTTCCTGACAAAGGCTGCTCGCTGGAGGATGCTCCTTTCTCTCAGACCCTGGTGTCACTGTCAGTAATTGACCATTCAGCTTCTACAGCATCATGATTTAACATCTTCCCAGGGTGCCCATGGCCCCTTTGCTGCTCTCAGCTCCGGCTTTTTTGCTGCTGAGGTGCACAAAGCTTTGTCCTGCCCCAGACAATGAAAAGTCCATGTTTGTTACCATTTTGGCTTTCCATTTTTAAACAGGAGGAGAACCTCAAACCTCAGAAAAAAATAATGAATAAAACAAATGTGAAAACACCAATTTTAATGGACACAAATGTACCATTCTGATATTATTGAAACATTCTGGGTTAGGTCTTATGTTTGCAAAACTGTTTCTTCTACCTGTTAGGTGCATTTTGAAATGGGTATTTCTGGGCTGAAAGGATGGAACTTTTCATTTAACAACTGTCAAAATCAGACTTTTCAATATTTCAAAGCTTACTTCTTTTTTTAGACATTACATTCCTCAGAACCTACTCCTTACTGTCAAAAATTCAGTGAATCACTATTTTTCGATGGCAGCAAAAGAAGAAAAGTTTTTCTGAAAAATGCCCTGCTAGGTCTGATGAACTATTTCTCAGTCATACTTGTCCTTGTCTTAAGTTTTGATGAATGCTGCAATGGCTCCATCCCAAAATGCATCATTACAAGATATGCCACTTATGTATTTTTTTTTTTTTTTCCTAAAACAGGCAATGGAAAATTTCCTGAATCTTTTGGTAAAATGCTGCTAGAAGTCATGTGCAAATAAAAGAAATACTGGAAATGCTCACATTAGCCAGTTTCCTGGAGCCACTTAATAGCTGCTTCAGATAGAGATTCAAATCCTTCACTCTTTTGTGTTCAAGATCCATAAAAGGTAAATGCCATGAATGGGGAAACCTGCAAAAGAAGAATATTCGTAAGCATAACTCTTGGACTGTATCTGCTGAAAATATTTCCAGCTCTACTTAACGGAACAAAGACAAGACTTCCTGAGAGGTTTTGCAGGTAAGGGAACGGATGTGTGCAGGGTCCAGAGGATTTTTTAGCCCCTGACTCAGTTTCTTCTAATAATTTGCTAGTAAATTGTCTCATACTGAAGCACTTTTTCTCTCTAAATAATTAATTTAAAATTATGTAAATAAATAAAAAAATCTTAAAAGACACTCCTTTGCATTTTATGGTTTCTAAATATATCTAAATAATTGTCCCTTTATGATCCCAAGAAAACACTGCCTTTTTGCACAACAGACCTCTGATTGCAGCCCAGAGTTGACATATCCTTACCACAGAACATTGAGCACCAAAGCCTTACAGCAACAATGTGACATTTGATGAATATATCATTGCTTGCATTTTTACCTCAGCTATTTAGAGTGTAGATAAGGTTTCCAGAGTCAATCCCTGATCTCATATCTAATTTCAGGGACTAGCATATTAAAAATAATAAATGAAAACAAACTATCATCATAGTAACAAAATCAATCCCAACAAAAGCGGTAACAATAAAAATAGCACAAGTAATGCTCTTGCTGAATTTTTATTAAGATGAATTTAGTTTTGGGTTAGTAAATAAATCACACATGCATAGAATGGCCTTATGTCAATCTTCAAATACTTTGGTGGTTGAAAATGTCAAAACCTCCCATTTCTTTACTTGAATCATCTTTGCATTTTAGAGACCATGCATATTAGATCAGTCAAAAGGTTAGAGTTTTAACAACACACATGATCAATTTATATTAACCTTGCCCTGACAAAGGTTATTTATCTCTCAGGCTGAAGGAGCATTAGAAAAGCTATCTGTGCTAAATTGCACGTAATGGGTTTTGTGATACGGATTGCTAATAGCAGGATGCATAATTAACAT
This sequence comes from Corvus moneduloides, assembly GCF_009650955.1. Classification (NCBI taxonomy): domain Eukaryota; kingdom Metazoa; phylum Chordata; class Aves; order Passeriformes; family Corvidae; genus Corvus; species Corvus moneduloides. The sequence goes on from NC_045479.1 coordinate 2,871,864, forward strand.
TATGCTTTATGTCCTCTAACGCATGAGACAGAGAAAAGTAGAAGTTTTCATCTGGTTGTATTTCAACTCCCCCTGCCACCACTGTAAATAGTCAAGTGTGTCTTGTTTACAAACCTCTTTTTTTTCTGCTATGAGCTTTTTTATCCACTAGATCTCAACAGGTATCTGACGGGCTCAGACGAAGGAGCTGTCTAGTTTGTGATACACTGGAAAGGCACACTCAGCCAGCCTGCAGAAAGGCAGCTGGAAAATCCTGTAGGGAAAAACTCAGGGCTGATGTAACGTAGTTTGCAACGAAACCAGCGAGGGACCAGGATGACATCAGCATGCTGCATATATGTATGAACTTTTGATGATTCCTGCCCGTGGCACTGGACTCTTCCCTCACCAAATCACAGTGGCAGGACACATAATGGGGAGGGAAGAGTGACATGACCCAGGACCATGACATATGTGAACAGCACAGCTAAAAATAGAGCCCAGGTCATTTGGCACACAGAGATAGCCTGTGAATGTTCTGGGGCACAAAAGGACTTCTTTCAAGGGATGGGAGAGAAGAACTGTTTGGAAGCAGCTTAAAGTGAATTAGTCTGTGTAACACAAAGAGAGGGCTCTGGCTGGAAAATGCAGGCCCTCAGAAGATGCATCCGAAGCACAGTGGCCAAACAGAGGACAGAGAAACTGCTGATTGATAGCACCAATAACAGCTGGAGTGAGGGACAACACGAACCTTGTGGCAGCACTGAACCCTTCTTGTAAAAGCCTTTGTGCTTTTGCTGAATCGTGTCTGTGGCTGAAAGCGGCCTTGCCCGTGTCGGGGCACTTGTGTTAGAAAAGGTGAACGTTCCAACCTGACACTCATCTTTGCATCTACTTGAAACGGATCAGAAAATATAAACTTGCACCCTGTGCAGATGTCCTACAGAGCACATTCCATTTCCTATTTGTCTGAACATTGTTCTGGCTACAAATTGTGTCACTTACGTGCTTTGTTGGGCGAAAAGGTTTTTGGCACTTTACAAAACAATAATTAAACACAATTAACACCCTCTGAGAAACCAAATGAGAAGGATGGTGCTGGAGTGCAAGGGCTTGCTTAGGGCAGCTGTGTTCCTAACTTTTAAATAGGGGCTGAATGAACACATGTCAATAGCAAAATTTCAAGATTTTGAGAAGTCTGAGCTTTTGCCATTCATTTCTGACAATGCACTCAGTATTTAGCACTTGTATGAAGAAGCACTCTCATATTTCATTGTTTTCTCCTAATGAGACACGAATATGTACAATTTCACAGAATCAATACCAAGCAGAAACCAAATCCTTTCTGTTAGCAGTTCCAATTATTCTAGTAATATTAAACATTTAACTTTTTAAATCAGACATATTTAAACTGATTTTGTGGTTACATTGTGGAACAAGGCTTTTTCCTCCCTTTGAAGCATCTGGCATCAGCCAGAGCTGGAGCTTTGTAACACACAGGCAGACTAATGGTCTGATATGGCATGGCAGTTTCAGTAATAACTTCCTATAAAGAAATAATTAGGTTTTTATTATTAGAATAAAATCTGGGATACATGAAAAACCTCAAATTAATGAAGTTCTGTTAGAAAACAACCCAAAACTTTAACATTAAAAAACCATGCCTATCAAGAAACATCATAAAATGGATTGTTTTAACACAATTTTAGGGAAAGATCTTGCAGTGACAGGATACTGCTGGGACTGAATTATGGCAATAAAGCACTGGAGCTCCTAGAGACAGCCTCAGTATACGCAGATTAACCCTCTGTGAGTTCTGAAGTGCTCTTTAGCAGTGAAAATGTTGTGAAGGATTTTATTAGAGGTAGATTTATCTGAAAAATGGCTAGTACTATTTTTGAAATTCACTACAGGGTTTCTGAGGTTTATAAGTTTCTGAAGAAAAATGTATTTTCTTTCAAAGGGTTCTGCTCACCACAGGAAAAATTCATAAAAAGGTACTTGTTAAATATTTTATTTTACAACCTAATAGTTAGCCTGAAAGTATCCCCAAATCAAAACCATGATTAAAGCACTTTCAGTATTTGTTTAGTGAAATTTCAATTCTCACCAGCTGCTGCAAACCAGTTCATGTGAGAAAGCCATAATGAATCAAATTGGAGTCAATGAAATCCCCTCAGGCAGGAGACAGATTCTCTAGAATAAACTAACCTTAGCCATTTTTCAGAATACTTCTCACAAGCTCGGGGGAATACCAACTTTGGATCTGAAATTCGTGGGCTTTAAGTCAAACCGTGTTGTTTGTGGCTATTTACTTCAGGTCAAACCCGAAGACCTTTCTCAAGCGTATCACTTGAATCTCAGCTGGTTCAAGTAAGATGCTGTATTTTAGGCCAGCTTTATGGTTTTTTGCAGACTGAGCCTGAATAAGGGCTTGTACCAGGTAAGTCAGAAGGACTGTCTAAGAGAGGACTACTTTGTACTCAGTGGTGTATGCAGTATAACGTATATGATATATATATATATATAGGAAAAATAACTCCCCTTGTGTTAATAAAGCCATGGACAGTCGTTACATAAGGCAAAGATGATTTAAATAAGGCAGAAATAAACCATGGGACCCACTGCCCCAGGAAACTGTAAAGAAATAACATTCAGAAAATGAAAAGCAGGAATGGACACGCATATGGATAAAAAGTAACATTCAGAATTATTGCAACTAATGACGGCATATTTTTCAAAAGATATAAAACTGAATGATGTGAGGCACAAAATATTGGGTTTGGGGAAGGACAGAACATAAGATTATTGTGTATTTCTCAGCTGGGAGTATGTGCATCATGTTCTAAAAATGTTCATCATGGTGCTAGAGTCAGAGATTTCTGTTCTGACCCACTGTGAGCACTCCTACATTGCTTTAACATATGGACCTTGCCATGAGTTTTGATAAACATAATGCAGAAAATAAAAACTATTAAAGGCACCTTAAATGAAGTCAACACCACTTACCCTTTAATTTCAGGAACAGTTTTGTCAGGCCCAAGCTGTTCCCCTTTTCCCCCCCCATTAAAAAAGGAAAAATAAAATATAAAACTTAGACTGTCACAATGGTTTCTGATTCAGTTTCTTCTGGGGCTGAATAGAAGGCTTGATAGAATATCTTGCTCTGCCTTTGTGTTTCTAAAAATACCTCTGCCGTGAATATTCTCACGGATTTGTGTGAGCACAGGAGAGAGAACCACTTAACAGCACAATAACATTCACTAATACACTGCCTTACTCTGGGAGGGCATGAGATGGGAATTGCTTCTGGAGATGGCTGTGAAGTTTGGAGAACTGTTCGAATGATTTTTCCACGAAGGTAACCACATTGCAGGTTTGCACCACCTGGATGAGATAGAGCTGTGTGGGGGGAAAGGGAGAGGCAGAGAAGAGAAATTATCAGAGAGGCAAATTAAAAAAAAAAAAGTACAAGAGAATATATAGGGTGATTTTAACAAAGAAAAACCTTCCTTTAATGTAGTGCCAAGTGCCAGAGAATTCAGTTTGTAATTCACAGTCTTTGCTGCACGGAAAGAGAAACTTGTCTGGGTAGCATACAACTCAAACACTGAAAGATCACTGCAGTGTGTGAAAACTAATAGTGCACCATTAAGGCATCGTATAACAGCCTCCAATTTCTATTAGGCTTCCTAATTTTGTGCCATGCTTTCCTTCTGGATGCTTTAATTAGCTCTTGATTTATTTTTCACTATGGGGAATGAACTGTTCTCCTTAATGGCTCCCTGCAAATATCTGTCTGCCTGGTGTTTTTGCTCTCTGGTAGCTCACTGCTTATGGCACCACTATTCATCCAATGATGCTTTTAATGTGGCACAAGCACATCTTCTATAAAGGAAGAGGGAGAGTGTATAAGTTCTTGAAAGAGTCATTAAAAATCCAGGCAAATGAGGGTGAGCAAAGAACATAATACATACAGAGTCAGGCTTTTTGCAGAATCCCAAAATGGTGGCCCTTGCGATTGACCTCTCTGTGTCCAGCATCATCCATTCCTGAGGGACAGTCTCTGGAGCTGAAGGCTTTGCAGAGCTCCCCACTGACATCTGTACAAGCGTGTGGATCAAGTTATTGAGTTTAACAGGAAAGCACTCCAAACTTTCCTTTATTTTCCTGAAGAGTGAACAAACAGAGGAGGTGCTATTTATGCATCTGTTTTGTTTCCACTCCTTGACCCCTCTTTTTATGGATACAAGACCAAAAAATCCCAGATTCTAAAGCCTACCTCCCATACCCACAGACACACACACACACACACACCAGTCGCTGCTATTTGCACTGCAGCCCCTCCAGCCCCTGAGCTCCAGTGCTCAGAGGAGTGCTCTTGCCACAGCCTGCCTCAGGGCTTAGCTTGGAGCAGCTCTTCGTCACGAGCTGGATACCAGCCTCCTTTCAGACATCAGGGACAAGTGGAACAGTTCCATGTGTGTTTTGAGGAGTTCCAGGGCTGAAGAGCAGGTGTTCATTTTGCCAAGCAGGAGAGAAGGCACTGGTTATGATTACATTTATTTTTGGTTGCACTAACCTCACATGAGCTTACACGTGTTTGCACAAGGCTCTTGGATTCAATTTGTGATTTAGCTGTGCGTGATGTGCTGCTAAATCCTCTACCCAGTTCTTAAAAGCTCTATCCCTGTGGAACTGCTTAAGATGAACTAAAAAAGAGAGAGAATTTTTCTCCTGGTATCTCCCTCCATCTCATCCCTGTGCAAGGGGAGCCAGAACACTGTTTTGACTTCCTAGAGTTTTGAGATCTTTCATCAAAAAAGACACAATAGATAAAAAAACCCCTAGATGAACATGGAGATATATATGTACTGCAAATGTGAAAGTGAACTCAACTTGAGAAATAACACTGCAAGAAAATAACAGATCTTTGAAGAGTGAGATGCACTACTCTTTAGAAAACACTTGCTCTTTTGAATTCAGTTGCTAATTGAATTTTGAAGACCTATTAACTTCTGATGGTAATTTTTTTTTGTTTCTCTGCTTATTTCTAAGCTCTCTGAAGATATCCTAGATCTGTTCTGATGTTATAGAACAACAACACATCAGTTTCAAGTTGTATGGCAGCAAACCACTACCAAATTGTCAGGGTTTTGCTGTGTTTTCTTTTTCTTTTTTTTTTTTCTCTCCCAGTGTTGGATTATATCTAACTATGTTACAAGGGCTGGCAACACCCTTAACCACCTTCATCATGCCTTGTTCAAAGCTGAACAAATGCTTCACCTGTCATTTCAAATTAGAATCTTATTCATGGGTTTCTGTGAGTGGGTTGGAATGTGTAGTGCAATCATTTGAAATCAACTCCATTCATCGCATTAGCCTAATTTCCATGATCTCAGGTGCTCCAGCTAAAGTCTGTAGCTTCACAGATGAAACCAATCCAGAAAGAATAACGAATATTCTACCTACAGACAGCTCCCCAGCTCACCCCCCTGAAATTCAGATTTTATTCAAAATAATGTGTGAATTTATCCTACACTAATTAGGCATAGTAAACTGAGGAGAGAGGTATATGTTCCCCTTAATGTAATGCAAGGAAAGGTACCTCTGAATTGATTTGGTTGATTATCTTAATTATTAATTAAATTCTTCAGAAACAGATACATACAAAATATTTAATAAATAAAGAAATTAACACTCTGATGTAAAACAAGAAAACAAATCTCATTTCAAAATACTAGTACAAAATCAATTCAGTTATGATTAACTAGGCTGCATCAGAGGTGAACTTTTCCTTTTTAACTCCTATGTATTTAATTTAATGCATAGTTTAAACACTTCCTAAATCACTGAGACATTAGGTTATAGAATCTGTAACTGGCCATATTATAGCAGAGCAGCTAGGGAATTTGCCACTTTACTGTAAGAGGCACGTGAACTTTGCAGCTAAACACTCTGCATTTTAACTTACATAAAACAGGCCTCAGCTTGTAAATTAGTACTAATTCAGACATCATCATTACACAGAACTGATATCAGACTACCACTATTCCTTCCATGGATCCATTAGGCTTCCAAAATACTTTTAAAACCCAGATTGCTAATCACATACTTTAAACACAGCCTTGTGTTGTCATTGTTGCAGATTTTCCCTGTGAGTTATTTGAAATGATTATATTTAAAGTCAAATAAGAACAGAAGTATGAGTTGTTTTCTCCCCTCTCGATACCCTCTTTTGTCTGTATGCAGTCCTCTTTGCTAGAATAGAAAACATTAAGCAAACCTTATTACAGGCAATGGACAAAGAATTCAAGGCCTCTTTGCTATTCTGATGCCATCTCAGAGCAAGGTGGAACAACTCTGCTTGTGGCTCTCTGCACTTTCTTTTAAGGACAAATTGGCTTAAGGGAACCCTCTTTCCCTAAAGCTGGTTCCTAACTATGCACAGAGCAATGGGGTACATCAAACCCATGTGTCTTATCTTTTTGAGATCTTGCAGTTTATTTCTGGCCTGGATTAGTTCAGTGACCCAGTTTATCACATTGTGGTACCTGATTCCCCCTTCTGCTAGCATTTTAAAAGTTCATCCTGAGGACCAGTGGTGGAAGCTTCTCCTTGAACTCTCCCAGATCCCCATACACCTTTTTATCTCTACAGCCACATTAAGCTTAGCAGTAGTTGAAAGAAGTAAGGTCATGGGTATTCTTTGTAAAAATCCTCCTCTTGCTCCCTGGCCATTACCACCTTTGCCTGTGACCAAAGCTGGCTCTGCCTTCACAAAGATGACAAAAAGTTTATTATTTATTTCAGAGCTCTACTAGCCCAAGCTGCATAGAAAATTAGTGCCTGATGGTCTAGAGATAGCTAAACTAAGTGAACAATACAAAGGGCATTAAAAGGACAGGTTAATCAGAAGAAAACAGGAAACTGTCATTAACTAGAGTAATATTAGCAGTGAATCCAAATATTGCCAACACAGTTTTCAGAGAGAAAAATTCTGTTTTCCACATGACAATAACTGTTTACCATGCAGATTGGTGTCTGACCTACTTCTCAGAAAAGAAAGTTAAATATCTGGGATTATTGGAAAGAAATGGCTTTCTGCTTTCCACCTGCTGAATTGACTTTGAATTTCAGATTTGGCTTCAGTCTTTCTACAGAGCTGTCAAATTACAGTATCAGGTAAAACATGAACAGACTGGCTGGCTGCTTGTGTAAAAGGAGATGGATGGAAAGTTTGGCTAATATTTTCAAGAGTGACTAGTGGTAGCTGGAGACTCGAGTTTTAGGAAGCAGACATTTCTTATGGGGCAGGTATATCCCATAAGAGGGCTGATTCTTAGATTTTTCTGGACACACCAGCCTTTATACACAGCAGATAAAATCATTATTACTGACTAGTTATTAAGATCTTAGTCTTGGTGGATATTTCTTTATCATTCATGATGGTATGCTGCTTCTCATTTCCATCTAGGCCAGAAAATCATTTAGAGTATAATAAAATCTATTTTCATGGGATTCTCAGATGTTAGTGAACATTGTTTCATTTATATTCCACATTTCCATCCATGAATTTATAAAGCTCCATTTTAAAACAAGTTGGGTAGTACGTCCCCATACTCTTAATAGACTTTTGCAGAATATTACTGCTTTCATCAACAGACTGAATTCCTCAAAAATCATTAATTCAAGGAGGAAGTCTGCCTTCTGCTCCTTTGGAGCACATACACCACAATCTTGACAAACTACTTCAACACCACTGAAATAAAGTTTAGCACCATAGTTTGCTCCATTCCCTTTCAGATGCCACCAACTTTCACCATGTTTCACCTGTTTGGGAAATTTCTTGCTGAAGTATTTGCAGCCACCTGAGAAACAGAGATTGGCTGATCAGTTTGAGATCAGTGTCATGTTTTGAAAGGAGTTACTGTGGATTGTCCAGCTTGAAAACTGCTGGCATTTGTGGTTTGGAGTGGATATGTTCGACGTGAGCAACAACAGGTATCTAAAAAATGAGTCCATTAATAAATAAAGACAGCAGCTGACCCAAGCAGCACCCCCCTCCATCAGGCTGCTGAAGATATGCAATGTGCTCCCCTGGTAATTGTCAGATCCATCCTGCATCTCTTATTCATGGGTTTCTATGAGTGGGTTAGATTGCACAACGCAATCAATTGAAATCAACTCCATTCATTGCATTAGGCTAACTTTATGCTCTTTAAACCAATTTTAAATATACATCCCTGTGCAGGCACGTTAAAAATATCAGGCAGTCTGCCACATCATGCTGACATTTGAAGACATCTGCAGAAAACCATAAAGAAAATTTATATCCAGAGGTAAGATGGGTTTCTGACAAAACTGTGTTGTCAGGGGAAGAGGAGAGGAGGGAGGGGTAAGGATCAAATTGAGTTTCAGGGATCAAACTGAGTTCAGGGCAGATGCTGGAGAGACAACGATGTTTCATTTGGCAGTAGGTGCACAGGACTGACAAGGAAACACAGAAACTCTTGTTTAACTCTCAACTGGTGCATTGTTTATCCACGATGTGAGGGTGGGACCTTCCAGAGGGCTGGAAGCTGTGAGACTCAACGCTGCTGCTCATCAGCTTGTAACAGGGAACTGACCCCATGTCAGAAGAGCTGCACACAAATGAGACCACAGACTGCTGCACATGACTTAAATCAAGAATGAGACCAAAGGAATTCAGTAAAACACAGAATGTTTTATGAGCCTGAAAGGGGTCAGTACTTTACAGTCCAAACTCCGACACAATTGTTCTGCTGGCCAAAGAGGTGACGGCAAAGAACAAATTAACATTGTTCTGCCAGGAGTATTTGTGACATCATTCATCATTTCATGTTGGTTTTAAACAACAGTAGGGCCAATGTCAGTGTTATGGCTAAACCAAACTCAGAAAATTGCTAAAAGCAACCCATTTCTACAGAAACACAGGGAAATACTGTTCTCCTATTTCCACTAGCAGCAGATTGGGATTTTCAGTAGATATATTGTATGATTGAATCTGAAAGATTACAATAACTACCTTGTACTTAGAACAAGAAACAACTTTCTGTTGGCAACATTTAACATTCTGATGACTGCAGTCTTAGTCTAGAAAAGAACTTTTAAAAATCAGTGAAGTGTTTTTGGAAGCAATTATGGAGAAAAGGGAGCTACAAATTATGAGGGATTTGAGAACTACCAGAAGTTGTGCTAATAATCAGAACTTCCAATTTCCTTGTCTTTCTAAGGGCAGCTTGAAAAATAGATACAGGAACAAGCTGGAGATTGACCATGAAAAGTATGTAACTGGATTTTTTTCTCATATCAATATTTTGTATAACAAGGACATAAGGAATAAAGATGATGTAGATAGCACAAAGCTCACAAAAATCTCAATATATTAACATTCCCAAAGCCAGGTTGGAAAGTGTTTTTGCAGAGGCACAGTCTCTGCATAGATCCGAGTATCAGGCCATGCCAAAGTCTTCATTTTGAAAAGTTCCTGGATACAATTTCCAAAGTAAAATCCTACTAGATATGAGGCTTGATATTCTCCCCATGTTCAAATATGTTGAAATGCTAATAAATTTTTTTAATCACCACAAATAATGTTCAAATGAATAGAAATTAGAATAAAGGAGAAAAAAAGCTCCAAAAGAAATTAGATCCATGGAAATTCATGAACTAATGTAAAGGGATTTTCTTCTTGCAAATGAGCATATATAATAAAAACACATCCTAAGAATATTAATGAATAAAATATGCACTCTAGCAATATCTGTCCCTTCTACGTGATGTAATGATCTCCATGGACAATGACAAACCTTCAGCATTTTGAAGGAAATTGGAACAACAGCTCTGAGTTCGCAGAACGCATTTTAAGAGAAAATGCAGTTTCAAATAACAGAGCCCACAGCACAACTGCTTTGTTGGTGTGCAAGAACTGAGTGGAACTTCCACTCTGACAGCCTTCATTTCCTTTACACCATCTCTAAGAAGAAATCTAAGGGGAAGAAGGACATGCTGGTCTCTGAGTCCTACCTATAGTCTCTGTGAGCTGAACAGGATTTCCTAAGCCTAACACAAACCTCTACCAGGCAACAAAGCACACCAGCTCTTCTTCCAAAACAGTGTTGGCCTTATTCCACATGCTTTGGCTGAGGAAGACTGCAGGTGAATTCCCACTCTGAAGTTCCTAGCCCTCAAAAGAAAGAGCGTGGAGATACGGCTCTGTCCTGAACCAAGTCTTCATCCTTCCAGCTAAGCAAGGCTGCAACCCTAACCATAACTGACCCAGCTGAAAACTGATCCTTTCCACCTCCAGAGGGGTACCAGCTCTGAGCCTTGCATGATACTGATGCAATTTTCACTCTAAAGACTCAGATTCCCCTGCTTGTTTTGTATATCCCAGCCCTTTTCCACTAACTAAACGACCTGGGTATTTTACCCATGAGAGACAGACACAACCACCCAAACTATTTGACAGAATCAAGACTTTAATTAGAAACTGCATGTTTCCTATTTGAAGTGGAAATATAAGTCTGTAATTTGGGAATATGTGAAATTTTAAAGAAAAGGATAAGGTAGGAGTTGATGGTAAATGTGAAGCTGTAATTAAATTTTAAAATATAACAGTCTTGCTAAGAGGCAATAGTGAAAGAATATGAAAAAAACAAGTGTTGCAGGAGAAGGAACTCAGTGCTATGCTGTGTGTAAAGTCATGGAACAATAGTTTTGTTTGACAAGTTCGTCCCTTTTTTTTTTCAAAGAAAGGTCATCCTTAAAGTCTCTCTCTGTCCCAGCCTTCTCCAAACTTTGTTTCCTCAGATTGTAGCAGATTCTAGTACACATAACTAGCAAAAGTTAGACACGTAAACAGCAAAATGTTAATTTCCCAAAACTTTCACAAGGCCAGAAGAGTCTGGGTCGCTTTGCATGGATAGAGGGTGCCCAGGGCGCACAAATTCATAGTCCTTGGGAAATGATGGTGCTGCTCAGGGCAGACTCTGACAGGGAGATTTGGTCTCATGCTGTGCCTAGAATTACAAAGTAGGTTTCCAGTCCCAGGTAAGTCTCCACTCATTCCATCTACAGCATCATCACATCAACAGCTGGAATTATAGGTAATGCCGGGGCTTGACCTGAAAGATCACGACTGAGGGCTTTAGACTGACTTTATGCACATCAGCTGCAGCTCCTCATCACTAATCCCCAGTCATTATCACAAACAGGTGAAATGTTTCATCATCCTAACAGAAATGAAGCTTTAAATGTTTAAATGAATATTCACTCACAAGGCTTTTCTGTGATTGATCTGTTAGCTGTTTAAAAGCAAGAATCAGCACTGTTTTGCAGATGGAGACACTACAACTAGCAAAGGGAAAGTAACTTCTCTGAGGCAACACAGAAGGTCAAAAGGGGAAGAGAAAAAGGAATAAAGTGCAGAAATTGAAGGCTCTCATTCAGACCATTGACAAGCTGAACCTCTTTAAGCAGCCCAAATCCATTTACATGTAGCTGCTGCATTTAAAACCAGAGAGAAAACCCAACTAGATACAAATCAGGATGGTTTTGCCATGAAAGCCTAAGAAATCTCCAGGTCCTGAGTAAGTGACTCAAGTGTACCACAAATGCACAACTGTTTCTTCCAGAAATTAGAGGAAATTCGTTATAACATGCATAAGGAATGACTTTTTAAAAGTAAACCTGTGAAGACAAATTATTCTTTTGTGTCATTTCCCTGATTACACCTTCTTAACACAAGAGAAAAATTGCATCATGCCTGAAGAAGACAAGGCTTCTGGATTATATTTTGGTTTTACCTTGTAAAGTAGCTTGTAGCCTGGAGATCTGAGTCCTGAGGACGGAGGTTATCGTACACATATTTCAGATCCTGGATGCTGTTTAGCTCAGGCAATCCTGCATGCAGCATCTAAAAGTAAAGAAATGTTAGGTCATTAGTCCACTGTTCTACTGAAAAGAAATTTAAATGAAATGGGCCTAAGTGAGAAAAGAAAGGTTTTACACCAAAACATCTTGTAAAACAGCTTTGCTGATCTGAAAAGTGGTTCTGATGCTAGAGCAATGCCTGGAATAATAAAGTGAATATATTGCATTGTAAACCTTCACACCGAGGCACCTGAAAGGGCCATGGGTCAGAATCAACGATCCATTTTAGTTATTCATTTTCTCTTCAGATACCATACCTTCAAGGTGTGCATTGCTAAGCCTCCTTCAGAGCCTTCTAATGGTGATAAAGGGAAGGTGACCAAATTCAGCCACCTGAACAGTAGTAACCACATTTCTGTTGTGCTCACAGTGTTGTATTAGCCCTAATTCAATTTAGTGCAACGTCACCCTCTCATTTGTAACTCCCGGTTCCACCATCACTACCCTGGACTCCTCCTGCAAAGGGATCACAGATTCACTCCCTTTACAGTCAGAGGAGGAGAAAAGGTTCTTCAGACACTGATTCATGGCAGGAGCCCTGAGGTGGGCAGAGAGAACTGCCCTCTGGAGGAGGTATCGCTGTCCGTCGATGAGGAGCACAACTGTTCTAGTTAGTTGGCCAGATTGGATTAGAAAAACAAATAGTGCCAATATTCCCACTGCAAAGTAAAAACCTGAGGAGATTAGACAGCTGACTGTGTCCAATTGCCCACACAGCTCTCTCCAGGCATTTTCAAATGTCAACAACAACAACAACATTTCCTCACTTCAAAACTTACTGATTTTTCCTCAACAATCACAGCAAGTTGGGAGTGATGCTTTTTATTGTGTGTAATGCAGAAAAACATTACTCCTTCACATTGCTCAGAAGGAAATGTATCTGAATTTGCAGTCACTGCTGTGTATTCTTCATTGATGTTTATGTCTAGCTCAGAAAGACCCATTGAGTTTTTCAAGTAACAGCAAAGAAAAAAGGAAGCACTGATTTTATTTTAAGGTTATTTCTTCAAAAATTCTCAATATTTCTACATTTTCTTTTTGACATCTTGCTCAGCCCTGTTCTAAGATACCACTGGACAGTCAGATTGCTGTCTACACAGAGTTTTGGCTGGCAAGGAACAGAGAGGCAGAAAGCTCAATGAAGTGAATTAAAGTGAGTTGACAGCAGGGACAATAACAATATCCAGCACTGAAGGACGCTCAGTGCTGTTTATCAATATACCTTCATCCCATTTATAAAAGATGATAACAACTCCTGCCCCCTTGAAATTTCTGATCACAGTGGAGGCAAGTGGATTAATTACTTGTTCTCTAGCATCATCCCTAAGATCCTTTTAATAATTTTCTATATGAAAAAATCTTTATAACATAATGGAGTTTGCATTTCTTTAAACTAGTCAGAAGGTGTTTGTGTCCTGCCATCACCCCCTTTATAATAGTTCACATCAAATCTTTAATGAGAGAAAAGGTGATGAACTACAGGCATTTACACAGCTGAACTCAGCCAGCAGACTCTTGGGTCTCCCACAGATGTTTCTGTTTTTGAAAGTGATGGAAACTTCATGGATTATTTCTTACTCCCAGTAGCAAATGTCAGTACAGCTTTAGAAACATGCTGCTCACCACCAAGAAATAATATTAATTCCCAAACTGGGCCAAAAATCCCTCAATTTGTTCATAATCATGTTTGCTGGAAACCACCAATTGTCACTGGTCACCAAGGGTACAGTTTACTATTCTGAGAGGTATTACCTTTTTTAGAAACAGTCTTACTGTTAAGCATCCGAGAAAACAGAACACGGGAGTAGAATTAAAGATTAATGATACAGATTTCCAAACAGTGAGAGAAATCTTAGACTGTCACTGGTACAAATAAGCAGTGGTTAGTTAATCTTATCCCTCCATGATGACATCTGAAATTCTGTATGGAAATGAATTCAAAGTAGAAGTTCACAGTCTACTTATTTTTTCCAGAAATGGCCCATGGAACTGAAGTATTTTGATGTTTACAGTTTCTGACCAACATCCCACTTCAAGTGCAGAAACAGACTCACCTTTCCAAACATTACTGGCAAAATCAAGGTGTTCCCAAACTGGTCTTGTTTGTTTAATTCCTTTTGCTATGAAGAGCTCGTTGACGGGGTGTGAGTGTGCTGCCAGTCATTTTTCAATTATGAAGTGCAACACAACTGACTGAGCTGCTGCCCATGGACAAATATTAAGACAAAACTGGATGCTGACTTTTAGCTCAGCTCTATTACCTCTGCTACAAGATCAGCAGAAACAAAAGATGCAGCATGTCCTGAATGCAGACAAACCTGAGCTGCGGCCAGGCAGAGATCATTATTTCAGAGCTCTTGCTAGGAGCATTTTCCTAACATGCTCTATTATCCCAGAGTAATCTAACATCATTATCTCTGCTGCTTGCAGAAAGAGGGACTGCCCTGGGGACAAGGAGATGGGCAGGAGATGGGGCTTTATTTGCACCACACAGTTTTAGGCAACCTGTTCAGAAATGTAGGGATTACTGCTGTGGATGGGAGAAGTGGGGTGGTGCTGAGCTTTCTAGAGGCTCTCTAACTTGGACAGGATCTCCTACAACCGCACTCTGCACTGCTTCCAGGGTGAAACTGTGCTTTATGATGGGAATGTAGTTTTGTTGCACCTTTGTGACTACCTAGCAGCAAGCTCAAGGGATCTGGAGCAATCCTTCCTGTTCCATATTAGGGAATCTCTCACTGAATCACTGCATGAGAATCCATGGACAAGATGGAAGAGGCAAGATGAGAGATTCCTTCCATTTCTCTCGCCCTTCTCCACTGCATAAGTTGGAGGTGATAAAGTAGTGTTAACTGAGCAACATTTTGGCTGTACCCCAATCTCAGCAGGAGCTCTGTTTATAAGGCCACGAAGACTTTTTCAGGCACAGACCACTCCCCTAGGTCACGGGGGCCCTGCATATAAATTTTGGATTGGTATCTTAGCCAAGCATCTTAGCAAGTATTACTTAATGTAACATTCTCCTTGTACCCATGAAGGGGAAAATCATTAACCTCTCGCACACAAGTAAATAGAGGCATAAATCAGATATGGAATTTGCCATAGCACATGAATTAGTCGGAGTACTTAAAGATAAAAGCTCCTAGAGCTTTTAAAACTCTATACAAAAGAATTTTTAAACCTGTGTCAATATGGGCAGTTCTCTCTCGTTCCTATGCTTGCCAGCCTGAGAAGGGACTGTGGAAATGTGCAACCCCCCCATTCTAAAGGCATTGTTGTAGTGCACTGCTGCTAAGTACTGTCAGATCACCCACCCTGTGAAATATTTACCTTACTTTGTCTTGTAAACACAAACAGGAATGGTAAATGAAGACCTAGGAAAAGGGCTGAGTGAAATTCCTGAATGTACAACTTTTACCCAGCTTCTTTTGCAGTTTTCTGCTCTTTTGTAAAAAATAATGCATTATGAAATGGAAAAACACCAAGCAGCTTAGTTTTCCTTTTCTCAGAAATCAGTACTGAAAGTGGGCAGTTTTCTTGCACAGGAAGTGCAGCACTAACGTTATCAACTGTGCACCTGACAATCTTCAAATCAGGGTGCTACTGGAGAGCAGTACAGCAGAGAAGTGGTAAAAGGGAAAAGAATCCCAGAGCAAAATGATTTTTGGTTTCATCCTCAAGCTTCTTACCATCTCTATCAGGTTCAGGAGTAGCTGGCTGTGTTTCCTGACAATATTATAAGCTCGACAACAAAGCTCCACAAACTCGTGAAAACGCTGTGGGTTTTTTCCACCTTCTGTTATGAAATACTCCATCTCTGATGTGAATATGAAGGGAGCTCGGTCCCTGCAAAAGAGAGCAATTACATGAGAAATTTCACTGAAAATAGCTAATCATGCAGGACAGTTAATATTTGTAACTCATTATTCACATTTGTGTTTTTCAATATTACCTTCCTCATTATTCCATCTCTCCCTTTCTCAGTGTGAAAATCTCTATTGCTCTGACTAATCGGGGCAGAGTGAGACTTTACAGAAAGTTTCCTAGTGAGAAATCCAACAACTGAACAAGTGTTTTCTTCTGGCTCTTCTTTGCTTTTCTTTTTAAACCCTCATTGCTTTAATTTCTTGACTCCAGCCTGAAAGTGAATCTGGAAACAAGTTCTCCCTTGGTATTGAAATATTTAAAAGTTGTTCTCAAAGAGGGTGGGTTATAAATATCAACTCTCTACTAGGCAAGAAGGGAATTTAAGAAAAAACCCTACACCTCCACAATCCAACAACAACTACAAACCCCCAAGCTATGATGCTACCATTAAATATACACCATCCTGAAGAGTTGTTTCTGACTTAAGTTAAAACAGAATATAAATACATTGTCTTGTTTTTTCTACAGTTGCTCTGTGTTCACCCTTGGGTAAATGAGGTGCAGAATCTGACAACATGGCTTGCCTTTTTTTCTCATCACTAGCAGAGTTTGTGGCTATGGCATGCTATTGCAGAAGAAAACAGATTAGCCAGGCTTCTCCTAACAATCCTATCATTCAATAGTTTGAGAAAGGCCTGATAAACTGCATCCTCACACAGAAAAACCTACTGCAGTGATTTACTCATCACAACTGTGTACACAGAGCCATGTAAACAGATTAGAGGGCTCTATTCCAAGGCAATATACACTGTGTGTTAACCCCTAATTCAAAATAAATTTAAATAAACTCAATGTTCTTGGTAAGTTCAAATGCAGAAACAAATTTTAGGAAGTCTATTTCTTGCTAAAACCTCAAACATGGGCTGAATCAACCCATTGCTTCCTGATGCATTCATAAATGAGAAAGATGAGCTCTCTTGGGAGTTTTCCTCATCTTCCCATAAAAGTGCCTGCCTTATGTTACTGCAGAAAGAAAAACAAGTTGTCATGAGATTATAGGCACAGCTGGAAGTTTTAGTCACAAAAATTGCTCAGGTGGCCGTCCCACTTTTATGTTTGGAAATGGCAGCTAACTTTGAATCCAGACCTCCCATGGTTGTCATTCACCTCCAAACAGTCCAGGCCATTAGGGTGGGGTTTTAAAAAAACATATTACTGAATTTCAGCAAGGTAGTACTAGGCATGATGAAGGTCCTCAATAGAAATTCTTTCCCTCCACAGTTTTCTGTGTGACGAAGATGGGAGTTAACAGAGTGAGGGTTATATTAAAGTGTGACTGTTACACAGTTATTGTATAGTTTTGTGCTGTAGATTTCCAAGATTTACAAACCTGCGTCTACTACTGATGTCTGAGAGCCCAGGTTTTCCCAGAACCTTCTTTCACTCATTCATTCATTTATCTTCTAGCTTATTTTTCATCAGTGGTATTTAAAATAGACATTAAGTATTAAATAAATTGATACAACTAGAATAACGCAATTCAATTGGTTGAAGCCCATAGAAAAGAGAGAGACAGAGAAAATTAGCAACGTTAACATCTTGATGTATATGTGGGCAGAAGGCCAATCTAAATCCTGATCTGAAAGCAGTTTAGCATGTCAAGAATGTCTTAACTCCAAATTTATTCTTGGGCTAAAATATTCGGAGTCAAAACTACTGCTATAAATATGAGGCATTTTGTTCAGAGTTCATATTTGATTTCTGATGTCCAACTGCATCAAGAGACACAATTTCACTATGAAAACACAGCCCTTTCTGAGCTAGTCCAAGTCTCCCACATTGAGCTACTGGAGCTGAAAATAGATCCTGCAATCAGAAATTACTTTACTGGAAGAAATATGGTATTTAACACTGCTGGGTTGGGCCATGGGCCAACTTTTCCATAATGTAAAGACTGCAACATTAATCAATTCTCTTACTGTTGTCACTAAAGGATCTATGTGAACACAAAACGGATATTTTAGTATTTACATTATTTATAGATTAATTTGACTGGTAAGACAACTGAAAGCAGTTTTACAAGGTTCTTAAATTTCTTGGTATCTTTTGTGAGTATGTTTTAGGGTGTTAGGCCAGTCCTCCCTTGTCAACCTGCAAAATATGGTGTAGGAATTTGACTTCTCCTGTTCTGTGTAAGGTCTTTTGTTATTAGAGCCTCTCCCACGAGGGAAACCCTGCAACCCCTGGATGCTGAGGCTCCAGTAAGTAAGCTGGCTGTTCACAAAGGGAACACTTGGCAATGTAAATTAAAAAAAATTAAAAAAACCCTCACATAAAGCCAATTTAGAATATGAGAAACAAGACCCACTAGAAGGAACAACACAGCCATTTCTCACAATAGCATTATAAAATAAAGTTTCAGTGGGAGGAGACGCTTACTCACTAAACAGAACACAAAGGATTCTGAAAAACCAATTGACAGGGTGAATGTCTGTGCATAGACGCAAAATGTTCCTTGCTGCTTTCACAAACTCCTTTGGAAAATAAGAATGTAGACGGGAAAATTGTCCAGCAGAATGACAAACAGCCAAGTCCAGTCACCGTCCATCATGGTGGTAAAATTTACATCAGCAAACAACAGAGGCTGTTTTAGCCTCCAGAAGGAGAAAAGCAATGCGTGCCCTGTTGTTGCATGTACCATGCCCCGTGCTAATGAACCTCACCCTGGGGCACAGGCTGCGTTTCTGAATTTAAACCAGGACATCTCCGACTGGCAGCCTTCTCCAGGGCAGATAGCCACGATCCCATTCCATGCTGGCACTTATTCAGAAGGCAGGCAATGCATCCAAAGGCCTGGTAAGAACAGCTTTCATTTGGACCTACAACTATCACACAGCTTGCTCACATGAACTTATCTTAAAGTTCCAAACATCAAATACTTCTTACCCCAGAACACCCTCAAGATCAGCCAAGGCCTGTAACACTTTATATGCATAAGATATTTGGTGACCAATGACTGTGTCACAGCCAATGGGAAGAGCCCCCTGGCCCAAAATCTGTATTGATACAACTTGCTGCCTCCATCAAATTGAAGAAATGCCTGGTATCTGTTTAGAAAAACTGGCATGATGAAGTACCTCCAAGTAAAAGCCTTTTACCGTATCTCTGTAGAACAAAAGCCTTTTTTTTTTTATTTCTGGTGTGCTAAAGAAATATGGAATTGAAGCATTGTTGAATGACCTCGATTGTGTAATTATGATGTCTGGTACCATTATTTTTAGAAAAGAAAAGCCTCCCTGAGAGAACTAGTGTGGCTTGAGATTGACCAAAGATGTACAGCCAATAAACCTCCCAAAATCATTAAAGCTCCCTTTCCACAGCTTGCCTACTCTTTTCTTTCCTTTTTTCTTTTTCCCCCACTAAAGCCCTAGATGAGATTAATGAACTCTTTGGTTTTATAGTAGAAATCGGTCAAAAAGGCAATACTCTTGTTTATGACAGAGTCTGATTGCAGTCCTGGACTTTAAAGACCTATACTTTACTGTGGCTGTGACAAAAGAGTTTACACAAGCCATTCAGTGAGAAACAAGGCTACTTTATGAGGGTTTTATTCTTTTTTTTGTTTTTTGCTTTTAGAGATTTAAGATTTTCATGGGAACGTGTTTTGCAGTTCCTCTGGAGATTACAAATGTTTGGATGATAAATCATGAGAGGGAAGAAAGAAAGGAAACCTCAAGCAAATGAAGAGCTTATCATGCAATAATAAACTTGGTCTGGGGTGATGGGAACATCTACTGGGACTTCACTGTGGGCTAGAATTATGCTGAATTCCTAGAAAACCAGTAAGAGTGTCAGGATTTGTTATGAAACACTAAATGTAAGCTGATTAACAAAGCTTGTAAGGTCAACAATGGTTTCAGTTTTTCCTACTCTGAATCTCACGGTACAGAACATTTAGGAATGATACACAGACTTCTTTTTATATTAAGTAGGAAAAGCATATGAGATAACCAGCAACAAATGACCTTTGCTCTGATCCAATCTAAACTTCTCAATAGTGCACTTAGGTGAAAGTGCAAGTCACACACATTAATGCAGTGAGATCAAACCCGTTGTAGTCCAAGTTTTCACATGGACAGTGTGTGAGAAACCACATAGAACTCTTTGCAATTTAAAAATCAGCTGCTCAACAGCAAAAACCCTCTTACATTCCCTGACTGCTTTAAAACCATTTTGGCTGAGTCGAGAGTGACTGATAATATTCAGCATGACTATGGGGAATTTAGATGTATCCAATAAAATAGGAAAAGCTTTTAGGGAGTACTTGACTGCTGACATCCTTTGCAGCAAAAGCCAAAACCTTATTGAAGAACACGAAATAAATGAACATGAGTGCTTATTTCTCTAAAGCCAAGTGAAAATATTTAATCACAGTAATCATATACATTTGTAGACAGTAAAAACCCATAAGCAATGGCACTCCTTTTATATATTAAATAATGAAACAGGGAAAAACCGCACAACACAATTTATCTCCAGCAAACATGAAATATGCCTGGACCACAAGACATACTCCATTTTTCTTCTTATCAGGACAAGACCATAAAGATGCTTCTGGCATTCTTATTTCGCCTATTCTCAAAGATTTTTATGATAGAGTTCTTCTCCAACCTCCCTATCAAATTTCTGTTCTAGGATGTCCCCTCACAGCATTTTTTTCCCTAATGCCTCATCTAAATCTTGCTGTGCTTTCATCTTATTAATTCTTGCTCTTTCCTAACAGAACTTGAAGATCCCATCTTCTTTACAGCAGCCCCTAAAGCATTTGCAGACTATTACTCTGTCTTTCCTCAATCTTCTGTAGACAACTACTTCCACTTTTTCTCACAAGTCTTGTATTTTGGATGTCCGATGATTTTAATTGCCTTTTTCTGGACTCCTTTAATGTCTCTGGGCTCCTTATCTCCATCTTTCTGAATGTAAAATGTTAAAAATATTCCAGGTGAACTTTTCCCAGTGCAAAGTGAAACAAAAGGATTACTTCAAATTTCAAGCTTTTCTAACCAATATCTTATCATCAACTCATATTTGGCTGTGGTAAAACTCCCAGATCCCTTTCTAAAAAACTGCTCATCCAAACTTTCACCACAACCAAAACCTTGTACAAAGGGCCTCTACCAAAAAACGAACAAACACATTCTCTATCCCATCATGCTGGTTACTAGTGAAAATACTGAAAGATGCCATATATAAAGATGTTCCACTTAGTATTCATTAGCTCACACCCTGCCAAAACTTGAAAGAAGTCACAGAACTGGAGTAAGTCAGCAGTGCCACCATGATGTTGGTGGCACTTGCCTGTGAGGAGAGGCTTAGGAACGTGGGCTTGTTTACCCAGGAGATGAAAGGTTTTCAAGAGGCCAAAGGGGATTTTCTTTTCTCTGCAAGAGGCTCTAACACAGATGGATCCAGACATGAATAAGAGAGAAAACTGAAACAGCTGAAGTTCTGACTTGCCATAAGAAAAAAAGAACTAAAACAAAACCCCTTCACTATGAGGAAAAGTAAATATTGAAACAGGTTGCCTTGGAAGATTATCCTGGGAGGTTTTAAGATTTAGCTGGACACAGCCTTGGATAAACTGGTCTGAATTTAGTTCTGACCTCATTTCCATAACAGAGAAAGATTTCTGAATGTCCTGAGCATCCTTGGCTTGAGTAAACTACGTCCTGGACATTCAAACATTGCATCTAATAATTTTTACCTACATTATTTAACTAAATGACCAGGCCTATACCAGGTAACATGGTTTTCACTCTATATTGTGCCATTTCTGCTGCTGCTTGAGATATCTACTGCAAGAAAAGACTTCAAACAACACATCTGAAGTCTCATTTCTGATTGCATTTTTACCCACGGTATTTCTTACATTAACATCTACCTTCAGAGGCAGAAACATTAAGCTAGAAAGAATCTCCTGAATTCCTTAGGTAGATGAGGATAGTTCTTAAACTATTACAGTCTTATTTATTCATTAAGTTAGTTCTTCTTTTATGTATATCAAGTTTGCTAATATTCTTTTTTACTATCACAGCCTCAGTGTTAGCTCATCAGTAAAATCACTGTGTTGAACATACTAACTATTTTGATCAGCCATAAAAGAAGCATTTCACACACTGTCTTGTCCTATTCTGAAAGATTTTTGTGTTCCTGTCAGTAACTGAATTGGTTGCATCGAGATTTAATCATGTTTAATGGATGTAGTGGAAAACAAGCTGTAATCCTCTCCTAAGGTAAGGGCTCTGATTCACCATTTTGTTAACATCGAGTTTTCCCCTGTAAACTGAGTCAGAGTAGCTACTCATTTGTGCCCCTTTGCCTGCACAAAGTGCAAGGGAATGTCACTTAACAAAAATCTCTTTCATTGTGGGCCAATTGAAGCTCGTGTGTGGGTAAATCATGGAGGTTTGATCACACCTGGTCCGCTAGGATTACTGTGCTGACAGTGCAGGTAACAGGACTGTCTAAGCTGAGCTAAGGCACGGTTACAGTTCCTAGGATAGATCCAGCGTTTGCAGTGTGCTGCCACCGGGACCCATCTGGAACCCTCCTATGGAACAAGGAACTTGGCAAGACTCATAATGGGAACACAGAAACTAGCTGGAGGGATCTGTGGATGGATTTCACTCTGGCTGCAGTGCCCAGCCTCTGCTGTGAGCTCTAGTTCTGCCGCAGCCCGAGCACAGAATTTATTCACTTATGTCACAGCACTTCAACCACTCCGTGCAGTTAGCTGATGGTGTACTTTGGAAGATTCCTAAGAAGATCCTCCCTGAAAGAAGATCTGCTCTGCTTTAGGAACACGCTTGTCTTGAATGGTTTCAGACATTGTCCTGTTGCAACCACTGAGTGGTTAGGAAGCACCCCTGTGTCCAGCTAAGGCCCCTCCTGAGCTGAGCTGGGCTTCTCTATTCCAACAGCCACACACAAAGCAGCCTGCACTCAGTCACCAGCAGACAGACTGCAAAACAACATCGAGGTGGAGTTAAATCCTTTCTACACTTCACGTTCAATATCCATATCTGACAGTGCTCAGTGCAGCATTCCTGATGCCTTACACCATTTTGTAAGACTATCAGATTTTCTGTGTTTGTTAGAGTTTATTACTAGCCCTATTGATAAACCACTTGGGAGTTAATTTACAAGGAGATTGGAGCAATTCCTCTTGTTAACAGAGATTGTTGGACAATTGCTTTTTGTGTCCTGACTGACCCTCAGCAGTTGAAAAGATTCTAAAACTGAGACCTAAAATGTGCCTTAAAAGAAACAGAACAAGTAGGGTTATATGCCCTACCCATGGAATATTCAACTAACAGGTCTTTTCAGTATGAGATGGATATTTAGAAAACACAGTAATAGATGGCTGCAGGGCATTTGTATATCACCAGGCAAAATAGAGAAATAAACCAGTGATGAAGAAATTGAATTGCAAATAAATTCCTTGGGGCAGGGGATGAAATTCTACATGAATTAAATATATCAGTATGCTTTCCAGTTAAGGATGAAGGACAAAGGCGTAGTGTGCAGAACAAGCAAAAAAAAAAAAAAAAAATAGAAGACCAAGAAACAGAGATTAATTTAAAAGTGCTTGATGTATACTTGACTGTGTATGAGAACAGCTTCCCCTGAATATAAATGTACATCTGAATGCGTGTGAGAACAGCTCCCTCGAACATAAAAACGTGTGTACAGAAAGCTTTCAGAGAAAGGCATGATAAAATGCAATGTTTCTGATGGGAGCAGGGAAGAGAAAATACACATCTCTATAAACAGTTACACTTTGAAAAGGATAACAAATAAAACCATAATCAAAATGGACAGTGACCATGATGTCTTTTCCCCCTTTTATTTCTGTTTTATTGTTAAACTTCCGATCTCTAGAGCCATATCCTACAAAAAAACACAGGGTGGCTAATGGAATGAGAAGGAGGGAAAAGGAGAGAGGAGAGGAACTTGATAGGAAGTCACTTAAATACCTCATGTGTAGCCAATCTCCCAAAGCAGAGGGAATTCTGCTGATGGCTCTGGAAGCATCAGGCAACTTCTCCGGCCCACATGATTGTTAACAGGAATACATGATAACTCCTTCAAGAAAGTGAAGTCAGAAAAGCATTTTATGCCACCCTAGGAGTGAAGGAAAAGCCAAGAAGGATACTGAGAGTTGCAGCAGACAAGAGCTGGGTTCCAGGAAACTCAGTGCAGCAGAACAAGGCTCTCGCATGAACAGAACTGGACACGGTCAAATCCACGCAGACACTCCATGGGAAAACCAGTGCCTCCCTTAACTGAGTATTTGGAAAAGGATAACTAAAAGCCTGCAGGTACAAAGTGGACAGTGAACATAATTTACTCTGATTTCAAGAAGGTTTAGCTGATTTCCCTCCACAAGAGGTTATTAGTGCAAAAAAACCAAAACCAAACAAACAAAAAAACCAAAAAACAATGAAAAAGGGAAAACTATGATCCAGGTTCAATAATTAGAGAAAGCACCAGGCCAGCAAGAATAAACCCCTGCTCCTCAGGGTAAAGACAACAGAAGTGCATCTGAACCCCCTGACTGCAGTTTGTGCTCTTCATGTGTTCTCAGACTCAGCTTGTGCTTTTGCTGCTCAATTTGGGGCAACTAGAGGCATCTGACTTCCAAAAGTGATGGACTTCTTCCCTGATAAATTCAAGCCCTTTTAGGCCTTGTCACCTTGGAGATGACAATCTTTCACCTACAGGTCTTTATGAGCATTTCCCCTTTTATTCTTTACGTGTATGACAGTCTTTAAACATCCGTGTAATCTTATTAAGATCATTTGGGCTACTAAGGTGCTTTAAATAATGAAATTAAATCTTCCCAGGGTTTCAGTCAGAGATTTTTGGAGGGTGGCATGCAGGAAGTGCTGAAAGTGAATAGTGACAAAGAATTAGGAGTTACCATTTCAAAGAAACGAATAAACCCAGATCCATCATGTCAGAAAAATAACTACAAACTGCAGAGTATGAATTCATAATGAGATATACTGAAAATTCCTAATGAAATCTTTCAACATCTAATTCAGGTTGATTCAAGTTTTCATGCACAAATTTAGAACACAAAAAGTGATTATACTTTTAAGTTCTTACTTTCAAGTGATTATACTTTTAAGTTTTACTTTCAAGTTTTAGACTCTATATGAGTAATATAAATAAAATTTTTAAAGGGTAAAAAGAAAAAAAGTAAAATGTGTAATTCTCAAATTCTTCTTTCTTCCTCTTTTTTCTTCTTTTTAGAAAAAAGAGAACAAATGTAGGTACAATACAGTAAAAAAATGCAGATACAACTTATTTTTCCATGTCCATATGCCAACATTTTTGTTTTAGAAATACTTGAAATGAAAGCTTTTTTTTTTTAATAAACACTTCTAGTGAGACAGTAACACATATTTTAGGTTATTAACACTCAAAATGAAATGTGTAACTTTAAAAATAAAAAGAGGCACTTCTACGTTTCTATATACTCAGATGTTCTGAAATACTTCTCAGTATAATAAAACACCAACCTAGGAAGAAAATGTGGGAAACATAATTTTCCCATATTTTTGAAACTTCCCTAATAACTGGAATTTCCCAATGGAATACTTAGGCTGCCTCTAGTAATTAACTTTGTAGAAGAAAACCAGCTTAGCAGATTTAAATTCTGGGAAAACCATGCCAAGACCCAGGATTAGTTTGGCAAAGAGACAAGAGGGTCTCTGTGATTCAGATCAGGGAAGAGAAAAGGCCAGTGAGTGCTGGATGTAATCAGGATGACTGGATATTTAAAGAAAAGAATGGACACTGATGTCATCAAAAGGTGGATTTAGAGTGTGCCATGAGCTGCACTACTTCATGTCTTGCCACCAAGTCTCACACTCCACAACACTGACTGAAAAATTATAGATGACAGTGCTGGAAGTGGGGAGGATGTGACTGCTGAATTTTGGATTAGTTGAGTTAGCACAGGATTTAAATAAATCTCTTACTGCTTAATTCACCGGGGAAGGAATGTTCAAAAGGAGCTGGTCAGAACCGAAAGGAAGGAAACAAAGGCAAGGGAAGCATGGCAGGTACAACCATGAGCCAGACTCCTTCTTCCAAACCACTGCGTGACTGATTTAGTCCTGGATGATTATCTGGATAACATTACACCTATTTAAGTTGGAGTGGGTCTAAGATGATTACCACAGGACACTCAATAGATGAAGAATAAGACAGTCATATGAAGAAATTAAGCAAGAAATATTTCTTCATACAGTTTGAAGCGTACCTGCAGACTTGCCTGTTTTAGGGAATGCAGGGTCAAAAGTAGAGGCTGGGTTAGAGAATGAAAGGAGCATTTTATTACTGCTAATAAAACATATCATTCAGTGTGATATTTAAAAAAAAAAAACAAAACAACAGAAAGAAGAGATAATGGAATCTCATGGTTCAGTAGGAAAGTTCCCTATGGGACTTTGGGAACAATTCTTCTGCTAAGCTCTTTTATTATGCTATTGGTTAGATATATCATAAGTCTCCCTCCAACAGTTCTGAAATATTAGCTCTAGATCCAAGGAAAGACAAGTTATTAG
Organism: Corvus moneduloides; assembly: GCF_009650955.1. Taxonomy (NCBI): domain Eukaryota; kingdom Metazoa; phylum Chordata; class Aves; order Passeriformes; family Corvidae; genus Corvus; species Corvus moneduloides. The sequence goes on from NC_045479.1 coordinate 2,898,305, forward strand.
TACTATTTAAAGTATTTACTTCACTGTGAAGGCACATGTAGAGAGAAAGTTCCTGATTCCTCTTCCCTCAAATCAAGAAGACCTGATTTTTGACTTGGAATCAAAACCGAGCAGATTTATTGGATATCATTTAAAGATGAGGGCAGGAATCAGAAAAGTTTACTAATCCCCTTTTAAGGTCTTATCCAATCAGGAATGCAAAAGTGAGCATGACTGGATGAATCATGTCAGCTTTGAAAGGTTCTCCGAAGACTCATATTGGATGTGACAGAAAGAGCTGCAGCCCACGTGTGTGAGTCCCTGAGCTGCCAAAGCACTCCTTGCACTGCACTTCCATCAGAAGAAGGACTCCACATGCAGGATACTGCAGAGGACCTATCCTCAGGAAGTTTTATGAGGAATTAGGTTTTTGTGATGGCAAAAAGCACTCCCTGAGAACAGGAAATGGACAACTGTGGCACTCAGCTTGCGAAGTTCTGTAAGGAATGATTGCTTTAAACACTTACTCCCTTCGTGTAAGCCTTCATTGATCTGCACAGATTTCATTTTATACTCACACAAAAACGTTTGTATGTGTGTCAATCCCAAGTATAGGGATTTGCATCATGCTCTGCATTCTTTAAAGCTCCTGTAGAACCTCAGAGATGTATGTAGAATAACTACTGTACAACCTCCCCAAGGGTCATCACTTAATAATTCTTAGGTTTGGTAGCATTATGCTGCTGTTTTTTCAACATTATTTTAGAGTATGATATTCTGGGAGTGCAAAAAACTCAAGTAAAAATCTAATAAGAACTCAAATACAAGTACAATATAAGACCTGTTAAAGAAACCAGAGGCAAAACCTGTTTCAGGACTTGCCCTGTGGGAATGAGTAGACACAAACAGCACCAAGAGCTTCAAATTTTGAGAGAACCAGAAATTTGTGACGTGTAAAGATGTGATATCCCTGTGTTCCAAATAGTGTTACATTTCATGAAGGTGCACACAGCTCATAAGAACAATAGTCATTAATACAGTATCACTAGTTCATTAATGCTGTGTCTGCTCAGCTGCATGGAGCTTGAGGAAAACAATGATTACCCCACGGTGTTTGCAACCTGCTCTGAGGTGGGAGACCCAATTTTCCTAAGGAATCATGAGGGCAGCCCATGAATGGAGGTCCTAAATGTGTGATTTTAGTCTGTAGTTTAAAAGCAAAATGCTGCATTGAGAAACAGGAGAAGAGGCTGCTGGTTTTGGAAGTGACTATATTTTAAGTTTTCATGGACTTAATAAGAAGGTGTAGTATAACCGAGCTGTAAAACAGTAACATTAATATCTATTACTGCCACTACATTACTTAAATTTGTTTGCTGTGTCCCCTCTTATATTTGCTTCATCCAGTTGTTCACTCAACTAGCTAATTCTTTGCTTATGTAAAATTGCTACTCAAGGAAGTTCCTGCTAGGTTCCAATAGGAGCTTTGCTGTAGAGAAGGATGCAGCACTTGACAAGAGCGTGCATGAGTATGTTTTTATTACTCTGTTCTGCTTTATTCTTTCCACAGCAAATAAGTAGGATTAAGGGTGCATATCTTGAATGATGGATGATAATTCTAAGTGCTGCAACTAAATCTTTTGACTGCCTGACTTAGAAGTACTTATTATCCTCATCAGCTTCCCTCGTGTCAATGCTCCCATGCTGTTATGTCTGTCTAACACACTGAGGTAGTCTAGAGCAGGCAAAGGCCAGCTTAAAAAAAAACCAAACCAAAACAAAACAAAAAACAAACAAAAAAAAAACCCCACCAAAAAAAATAGAAAAAAAAGAAGAAAATTAGCTCAAACTTAATTCTGATGCTTGTTCTGGAAATTATTAGGAAACATAGAGGAAAGACATACACTACTCATCTTGTCACTAAAAGGGATCATTCATCCATTCTTTACTCTAACAGCTCCTTTGTGTTTTGGACATACTGGCATTATCCTATCCTTATTCCATTTCAATTCATTCCTTCAGGGTATGTTCACATTAGGAACTTGGGTACATGACCACTCTCTTTTATTTATTCTTATCATGGCATAGTTGCATCACACATGCAAAGGTAAATCAGATATTTGCAAAACAACGCCTAGCTCAGTGTAGGTTGATGTGGAACTTCAAAAGATAATGAAAAAGTTTGCAAATTTACCCACAGAGGCATAATTTAATTATTCTCCATGTCTATTTGGAAAATTTGGTTCCTTCTCTGAATATGGAAAAAAAGTTGTCAGATAGATATATGGATTTGGATCCATTTTAGGAAGCCTCCTCTGCTAGGAAAAAAAAGGCAATGGACATCAGAATTCTTCTGGCATAGGCCAGTCTTCTATTCTGGTCACTACTGAACTGCATCATTCAAATTCCTGACCAAACAAGGATTTACATTTTTCTTTTACACTGAAAAGGGATCTCCAACTTTTAATTCCTCATCTTTTAATTCCTTTTCCAGTCCTTCCTACATTTTTTAGAAGTTTCTAGAAACAACAAAAATAAGTTTTGGAAAATACAGGAAGAAAAAAAGCATAATCTCATTTGTATTTTTTTTTATGGGAGTTGATAAGGCTGTGAAATTTCAGAACACTGCTTTGAAGTCTACTGTGTGTTTTACTAAAGATACCAACCTTCTTATGCTTCCAAACATCTGTGCATGACCCAAAAATTTTCCAAAATCTATGTGGAACATGTGTCCAGCTTTTGTCAGCATTATGTTGTCACTGTGTCGATCACAGACTCCCAGGATGAAGGTAACAACACACCAGCCAGCACAGGAGTAAAAGAAATTCCTTACTGCCTAGTGAGTAAAACAAAAGCACTTACATGAAATATCCAGATGTATTTGTTTGTGATGCTAATAAAAATAATCATAGTGAAAAGTAGCTCTACAAATGCTGTGCTTGTTGGCAAAATTTTAACAGGTAATATTGAAAAGAGATTCATGAGACAGGTCTGACTAGGAATGGTATAAGAATGGCACTCAAACTTTTCAAAGTTACAGTGCGAGAGCAATTTTATGCATGAGGTTTTGAGCTTGAGTTCCAAAGATACCTGGAAGTCAACAGAAAACTTTAAGGTGAAATGAGCCTAAGAAAAACAGGCAGGAAGTTGGCATTTTCTGTTCAATGTTCTGCATGTATATTTCACAAACAACTGCTAGGAAATTATTTGAAAATCCACAAATTTAACCCTTTGCCTTGTAAAGGATGTAGGTGGTTTTACATTCACTGCACCGTTCTGTACCTACACCGATTTTTTTTCTCCAGAACTCAGTCCATGCCCCATGAATCTAAATCACAATGTGTACAATGTAACACAGAAACCCAAACCGAATCTGGATCCTAATGTTTTTGGCCAAAACCTACATTAGCCAAGGCAAATGATTATTTAGGCTTTCAGGAATTCCCTGCAGATGCAGGATGCCACCTGCAATGGCATGGCAGCACTGTGCAGACTTAGGCCACAGCACAAGAGTTGGCTGAATTTTATGTCTAACTGTGCTACTCACTCACTTTGATAACCTTGGGTAAAACACTTAAGCTTGCAGTGATTTTGTTCACCCAACTGTAAAATGAGGATGTTAAAGCTTGTTCTGAACCAGTTTTCTAAGCACCTTAGATCCAGTACTGTATGAGTAAAAAATTATGAAGGAGTGAAAAAAGAGAAAGGTTCATTCACTAGCAAGCACAAAGGAAATGCATAGGAGTAATTGTATGCATACCCTATGCAATCAGATCTGACTGCATTTTATATACTTAAAAAATTGGAAGAAATTGGTTAGGAATTGGTTTTAAATTGTTCCACATTAATGGTACTTTTTACAAACAGCAGCAGCAGCAAGAAATTGAGTTTTCAATCAATAATTAGCAGTACCTCACTTTTGCATTGAAACGTTGTCTACCCTTCTACCATAGAACTGCGAACACACAAACTTTTAAAAGAACCATTCTACACAGATTGGTCCTGTTTAATTGAACCAAATGATATATGAGGAATTCAAGTATTCTTACTCAAAATGTGGATGAAAAAATGCCTGTGGAATAATGACAAAATTACTAAAGTTTACCAAACATAGTTATACTACACATCTACCAACAAACTGCTATAAAAGCATTTCATTCTCAGAGTGGTAAACACTCAAAGCACTCCTTTAATTTTAAAATTTTGGCCACTAATTTATCATTTGCATGGAAAAAGGATTATAAAAATTGTCCCAGAAACACAAAAATTGAAAAATTTTTCAGGGGCCTCAAAACAAGCTCACCCAACATGGAACTGATAGAAAGATTTCCTTGGAAAACCTTCCATAAATAAAATTTCCAATTATTTGGCTCATGCATAACATCTAGTTTCATAAAATTAGATGCCTTGCATGGGATCCCATGAGAACATGTGGTATGAAAAGCAAGATCTTCTGCATTTATTTCTGATAAAACAGCTTTCTGAAACGGTGGGTATTGGCATTTCATCCCCAAACACAGGACATCTGCCAAGACTTTATATGGTTCATATAAAATAAAGAATTTAAAGAGCTGACCTAAAAAATAATTTTTTTTCTGAGTTCAAGACAATTTCTATTTCAATTTCTCTGCACTTTACTACTAAATTTCGAAACATGTCTATGACACATTTTTATAGAAAACGTAATACTGTGCACCTGATAAAAAGCAGCATTTCCTTAGAAAGAGAGTGGAGTTTAAGTGGATTCCCTGGTTTCTCTGCATGTGACTTGTTTGTCTCATGTCTGAGCCACTCGTTTTTGCTGCCTACTGTAATTTGGTTCTTTTATTTCCCCATGGCATAGCATGAAATGTGTAATAAGCTTCATTATGATGTTACCTCTTGGTAACTTGATTCAAGAGGATGGTGGTGGTGAAACCATTTCTTAATTGTGTTTTCTTTCAGTGGTCCTATCAGTCCAGACTCCCTGTGGATCTTCGCTAGTGTGGTAGCATCTGGCACCATCTGCACCAGTCCTAATCAGATGGAAAAGAGTTTGTATGAGAAATCCTCAACTTTAAAAACATAGTGAGACAATCAATGCATATTGCCTGTTGTTTGATCATTCCATGCAGAAAAAAAAAATACATAGCTAAAAGCTTATAATTATATATATTATAAATATATTATTATATATTATACATAATGAATGCAACAGAAAACATAAATCAGTATTGTTTTACTCTTGCTCTGTGGAAATTAAAGAGTACTGAGTGGAAAGGGGCAGTTCTGTGAAGGAGAAATAAAATCATCAATAACAATATTGTGGATATAACTGCCTCAAAGTACCAACAAGGTGAACAATTTAACAAGATTCAAAGTGGGTACAATATGTACAAAACTAAAAAAATGAAAAAGTAGGATCAGATATTTACTATTATATATAAAGTTGTTTCATATGTATTTATTGCCTAGAAAGGTGCAGAAATTATTCTGCAGTATGTGCTGCTGATCAGAGCTTGGAGAAAGGGTACTGGATAGCAGGAATTAGTCTGATCTAGCATGTCGTGCACTGAGACTCTGAAGTGCAGAGAGAAGCCAAGCACTCTGCAATGCTTCACTTGAATCCTCTGTCTCTACTGCATGCACTTAATTCTTTTTTTTGGTACTGAGACCTGGCTTTCCAGCCTTCTGTGCCTGTCCCCATGTGTGGTCCCCTGGCACGTCACCCTGCTACTCTGCATTACAGGGAGGACTTTCTCTAAGACTTTTACTTGGTGACAGGCTCCTCTACTTCACCATCCCTGGAAAGAGGAATTCTACCAGTGCTTTATTCAGTTTTCACTGAATTTCTGTGAAAAGTGATTTCTGTGTTTGCATGGCCATGAAATTACCATCTCCTACCCCCCTTGTGTGGAAAGTGTGGCCTAGGACTTGGAAAGCCTGTGTACCCAAAGCTCCCTAAGCATGTGTCCTATGTGACCAAAGGCATGTCACTTGGTCCTTTATCCTGAATTATTAACTGTAAATTAATTATATTAACAGTGATCATAAGGAAAGACATCTGGAAAAACTGTGAACCACTGAGAGGCTTTTGCTGCTATGATGCTGAAAGGAGGAGACTGTCAGGGAGAGAATATTATTTGCAGATGATCCCTGTATCTCTCTTGGCAAACACCAAATTAAGCGTTAGTATATAAAAGGGTCTATATATAATGTCACATCCAGAAATAGTAATCTTGTGTTATCTGCCTTTGAAGCAGAAGCTTTCAAGCTTTGACTTCCATCCCTACAAGGAAGGGAGGAGTTTTTTCCAGGTCACCACAACCACATGCCTTGTGCCTGAGCTCATCTATACTTTCTCTTAGTTCCTTTAGATCATTCCTCCTCTCTCATGTTCACTTTGTGGCTCAGAAAGCAATGATTTTCTTTTTATTTTTGTATTTTAATAGCTTTTGTACAGCAGGTAATCTGGATACATCAGCCTTCTATTTGAGCTAGGATTATTTCCAGTAGAAGATTCGGTCAGGGAAATATAGCCAGCTTACTGCTGTCAGCAGATTTCTATAGCAAGCAATTGGTATCCCTGCTACAGCTCTGCTGTAACAACCATAAAAGAGAGAAATGGAGCTTTCAGATGAGTCAGGCCTGCCCTAAGCAACATAAATCACAAGAATAATATTTCAAAATCAACAGCACAAAGCTGTCATCACTTGTCTGCAGGTACTTTCTGTAGTCACATGCATCTAGGCTCATTTAAGCATCTATGCAGGACTACACTGGATTAAAACTTCAGTAGCTATGGCCAATTTTCTCCAAAGCCCTCTTTTTGATAAGTGAATTTATGAATGTTTTGCAAGCTGCCAGTGTTGAGGCTTTTGGAAAATTCTAGCCTAAGTTGCTACAAAATCCAATGAGTTCTAGGGAGGCAGAATAAATAAATTTTATATACCACTGTTTACATGAAATATGAATAATGTGATACAAGTTCCTTTCATAATTTGAGACTAACCTTGTCCTTTCCCTGTAGATAAACACCTATAAATGATCATTTGCATATCCAGTCCTTCTTGGAGCCAAATGCTGTCCATCACTCGAATAATTTGCAGAACCAACATATCTTGACGTAGATCATCACCTATCTGTGAAAATTGCACATGAAATTCAGCTTTCTCCTTCAATACCAGACAGAAATAATATCCTATTTAACCGGGACTTTTTTGCCCACCAAAACAGCTACATTCATTTCACAGTAACTATGTCTTGTTTGCCTTCAAAGTTCCTACTTACCTTTCTGTGTCAGAAGAGGACAGAGTAGATGGCACACACAGACAGGAACAATTTGGGCAGCCACTGAGATGGTAACAAATGATCCCTGCTTAACTGCAGCCCTTCTGCTTATTATTCCTATGTAATTATTAGAGTTTGAAAATTTAATCCGGAGATAGGATCCTAATTTTACATTTTAAATTTACATTTTAAAGTCTACCTAATGCTAGATCCCTTTTCACAAATGACGGTGTTTGTCCAACCTTAAGCCTCACAACTCAGTATTTGCAAGGGAATTTTATCAAAAATTTACATTTTATCCATAACATGATTCATCTTCAGTTCCAAGCAGTGATGCAGTGATGACCCTCTCCCCATGGAGTTAGTCAAACAATAATCTCAGTGAAATGGGGCTTTAATTGTAGCCACAAGAATTAATGAAGAGATTATTTTCAACCATGGCTGAGTAAATGGCCTGTGAAAACAACAGCCCTGATTTTTTGTTTCCCCCCATCCCACTCCATGTAAAATATATAACTTTTACATGTATTTTAAGTGCTTTATTCTTTCATCACATTCTTTTTATACAAGCATTCCAATCTACAGGCACTTACTGCCAGGAAATGAGTACTTGAGGAGACATAAACTCATCTTAAATAGACAAAATATCTGAATCTATTTTTCTCTCATCGAAAGGTAATCTTGACTCCAATTAATTCTTCTTAGTACCTAAAATTGCAAAAAAATCTTATTCTCTCTACTTACCTTCCGTCACATATACAGTCAGAAGAAATTTAGTAAGATACCCTTATCATTTATTGTGCTTATCACTAATGTATGAGTTATCTGTCATGAATAAGCAATACAACTCTAGTACAAATAAAAGGTATTTTAACACAATGTTTTGCTGACAGGAGAAGGTGACAGCAGCTATAATAACTCTACAGCAACTGGACGATGAGTTGATTGCTGAACATTGCTAGGTAGGAAAAATATTGTCTGAGTAGAAACAACACAATTGTTTAAAAGCCACATGAGCAGGTATTTGCTGAAGTAGGTAGGAACCTACTATTTAGCACTGATTCTCAGGTGAAACAGCATATGAACCAGGTTTCTAAATGTTCAGAAAAAATTGCTAATTTCTCTCCTTAGCAGGCCTGGAAAGCATACTTCTATTTCTGAGAGTCACAGCTGCTCTAAAGGGCAATTTAATTTAAGACAGCACAGAATCTATTTTTTTTTTTAAATTTATTTACATCAATTTTTTAGATTTCTCATTTGGAAAATGATTCTGCAAAAGATCTAAGAATGCCATTGCCAACCAACTATTTTGCATCCATCAGCCATTTTATAAACTTGTGTTCTTCTCTAAAACCAATATCCACTTTTAGGGAAGACTTTTGCTCTTTTGAAAGAGAACTAACTTTAAAATGCATGTATTGTCTTTTGTGGATGGATTGTTCTGAACTCTGAAGCTTTTCTAGGTGACAACTGCAAAATAAAGCAGAGTTTATTTTGAGTCAGCTCCTCCAAAGAGACAGAGCTCCTCTGCTCCCTCCTCCACCTCCATCTTCCTCCATGCATGCTTCCTCCAGCCCATTCCCCCATGCTGGCTGATAGGGGCAGCATTAGGTCTGTGTGGCAAATGGAGCCTCTAGCACTCCAGTATTTTGATTTTTATGGATAAAGCTGAAGGGTTCAGTCATTCTGAACTATCTCTTCTCTGTGACTTGCCCTCTGACTTCAATGTCGTTAATAAACTAGGTTTAAAATACGAACTTTATATTCCAGTTTGGTTGTCTTCACTAAGGAAAAAAAAACCTGCCATAAGTTGTTTGATTCTCTGTTGATCAAAAAGGTGACACTTCAGTGTATTGTCTCAATATAATTCATTAAAAGTTCTAGTGTCAAAAATAATAGGGGTAAACAAGCAGCAGAGCCAAATCAACTATTCTCAGACTCGAGGTTTAAAACATAAATTAGGTGAACTTTAAATCATCATTTTCCATACCAAAAGCCCTGAGGATCAGAGGAAGAACATACCTTAAAAATAACATTGATGTTTCCACTTGGAGCATTCACATTGATGAAGGAGATTTTTAATGGAAAAGCATTGGATGTAAAATAAGAACATGACTGCAGGGGAAAGAAGAATGAGACAGAAGAACAACATGTCACATATACAAAACACCAGGCCAGTACAATACCTCTGAAAAGGATTCCAGCTTTAAACACTGCTCAGTGGCAGTGGCAACAAAAATAAATTATTCTTGATATTATTGACTGTTTCACTGGGTCTGAAAAATAAGAAATTCTTTTCTCCAGACAATCTGCTTCACTGAAATATCAGACCATAGGAACAGATAATATTTTAGATGCTAATTGTTTTTCATTTTCACCCAGGCCTATCAACGATAAGCTTTGGCTGGAAGCGAGTGGATGAATTATATAAGACTGATCTAATGAGTCTTAAAGCATTGAAAAGCTTTTGGTCCTATTATTTTCTGGAAAAAAACCAGCCATGCCCAGTCAGGAACCTGCCAATCTCTTTGATGACCTCACTCTGGCTGAGGATACAGGAAATTTTGAAAATCATGCTCTATTTTATGTAGAATTTATCTTAATTAAACACAAACTCTGACTTTCATGCTCTACAGCTTCTTCCACCTGAAGATCTCAAAGGGGTTCAAAGAGCATTAATGAGCCAAGCACTGCAAATCCTGTGAGAGTTTTGGGTGGTATTATTATCCTCATTAAAAACATCCAAGGAGGGTGGCGGGGAAACCCCTCAGCACCAGCAAAAGACAACGGTAAATTAAAGGTTTGGTTTCTGGAAATAATGAGCACCCCACAAGAGCTGCTGCTGGCCTTACAGGGCAGAGTGTAAGGGAGGCTAATTTGAGCTCCACCACCACCAGACACAGCTGTCTGCTGCTTTTCATCTTAACACCTCAAAGCATGGCACAAGCGTGCAAATATTGTCTCAGCCACCCCAGACCTCTGAGATGGGCCAGGGCCATTATCAGCGACGAGATGCCGACCCCCCATGGAATTCTGCCAATTGAAATGTCTCAGTGAGTGCTTGAAAGACTCCTGTGAGATAATGCGACTCTGATAGAGCTGAAAGCAGGGCTTGCTATTGGTAAAATCAATAGATGACACCAAAATGAATTAAATTTAGGTAATTATAAGCACTTCAAAGTTCTAATTTGCATGATTATACTGACGTACAGCTCAATCAAGAAACTACATGTATTTATAGAAAGATAATGTCCTATGATGATCTAAGAAAAATGAAAAAAGTCCCTCTTCAGATATTACATTTAAACATTTTTGTGTCTGTCCAGCCAAGCTGGTGCAGTATAAATAGCACGACTTTACAGTGAGATACCTTTCCATTAGTCATTATTGCCAAAAGCCTGAAAGCAGGGAGAAGCAGTAGGCTTCAAATCCTTCTGACTTGTATCACACACAATTTTCCCAACTCTGTGGGGTGCTGGAAGACCTCTGTTCTCAGCCAGATCAAGGCAGAATAGCAATTACTAGGAGAAACACAGGTCAGAGGCAATTGAAGGGATCAGCACCTCTTAGAATCAGGTCCACTATGGATAATGAGCCAGAGAACAAAAACAGAGCACAAATTGCTGTAATTAGGCAGCTATAACTGGTAATATATATAGCTGTTCATGTTCGGTTTTTCCTTCATGATGGATAGATTTTCCTTCTCCAGAGATGAAACAGCTCATTCCTGGCATTATGTTGTTTATGAAAACATTTTTGAACAATGAATAAGTGAACCTTAGTATTGTGGTCAAAGTCAAGGCAAGTAACAGTGAAGAGCATTGCTGTTCCCTTTATCCTTAAGTCATTTTTAACAGGCGTCGTAGATACAGGTAAGCTAGTGTGAATATTTGGTATTTTAGCAATTCTCAGTCACACCCCGAGTCTCAGCTCAGCAAACAGACAGCTGGCTCTAGACTTTCAGCTGCTGCCATACCTGACATGGGAGAGAGAGGATGGGTAAAAATCCTGTCACCAAGGGCTACCTGGTGGGAGCCAGGTCTCAGCTTCCAGGTGCCCTTGCCAATCCCACCACCATGGCAGGGCAGCCGAGCTGGGAATGGGCTGCTCAGAGTTTGAAACCTCTGGTTGGTGTGATTTACATGCAGCACCCACCCCACCCACCCTGTCACTTCTGCCTCAAACAAAGCTTTAAAGGGGATTATTCTGGGTGTAAGCTGACCAGATGAATTATGCTCGATATCACTACGATCATTTCCCGGTCAATGAAGGTATCCACTCCATCTCCTCTTTATACTAAAAACCAAACCCAAAACTAAAAATGTAACTGTTCACTTACATCTGCCTCTATGCCTTGGACAACAAGCGTGGGGTTCAGGGGGAGATGGCAGACCTTCACCTCCTGGAAGAACTGCTGGAGGCTGCTGAGCTCCACGTTTAACACCTCCTGCAGCACGTGAATCATCATGGCAGCATGAAAGAACACAAAATCAGCTTTTTTTATTGTCTTTCTGTACTTTAAACAAGCAATGCAATTTCCGGAGCCGGTAGCATCCGTGTGACCTTGAAACAGCTAGTGAGGTCACACTGAGGTACTAAATTAAGAACTGTACAGTCACTAATCACTCCACAGTGATGCTTTTCCTGCCTAGATGTGCTACCAGCTCATATGCCCTGTGGGTTCAGATGGAAAGTGACTGTTTCCAAGGGCATGGAGTGACAGGACAGGGGGGGATGGCTTCAGACTGAGGGAGGGTAGGTTTAGATTGGATGTTAGAAAAAACCTCTACCTGTGAAACCAGACTTGATGGGGCAACCTGATCTATTGGAAGGTGTCCCTGCTCATGGCATGGAGGTGGAACTAGATGATTTTTAAGGTCCATTCCAACCCAAACCGTTCTCTGATTCTACGATTCAATACCCTTCATTAGGGGTTGATTAGCCTTGTATTGCTCTGCTGTATCTCATGGGGTTTTTTGCCTTGCCTGACAACTTCCCAATTTGTTGCTTATTGCCTCAACACTGTGATTTCCCTTGCCTAACTGTGTTAGCTGCAAGGTTTGGGAGCTTCTCAGTATCATAGTAACTGCAGCCTTGAGATTAATCTCTAAAATCTGAATTATGCATCAGTAATGTATAATGTATTACTACTATTTCTTTTTCTTTACATGGATTTTCCTTTTGCAAATATTTTTGTCTTTTTACTCCCATGTTTGCTTTGCTGCTCTCAGTATCAGCACTGAGAGTTTTCTGAGAAACCCTTTGAAAATCTTCGAATCCTTAACAAGGCAGAAAGATTCATGATATTGTTCGTGATAACCAGCAGTGCAAATATATTTTTAGTTGGCTTTCTGCTCTGCCTTGCTGAGATTTCAACAAGAAGCAGTTTTACACATCAGGTAAGTAACAGCAGCTGTCCTGGAAAATTAACAGTTCTGAAATAGAAAGTTACCTGTGCAGTATAAAAGCTGTACCTACTGGAGAAGACAACTGCAAATTTCTACTGCCAGGGAGGAATCTCTTCAGATATGTGTTCAATGTTCATTGCTGAGTCCTATATTTGAGATATTAACTACATTCCACTCTGGTTGTCTTTGTTAAGAAATGAGGATGTGTCCAGCCTGCCAAGAACAACTCTTAGTAAAGCTTTCAAGAAATACTGCAGCTCTACAGGAGTCAAATATTTTGGGATGAGCTGCTGAATGTGAGCATTTCTCTCAGTGAAATCATAATCAGCTTTGTTGCCATTACTTCTGGCCTCCTCCAAGTCCACTTGAGAAACCACTGATGAAGGAATTTAAATGGCTTAAAAGCTCTGCAGACCTCATGAGTAATAGTGATGAGAGTCGTCCCATTAAACATCTGTGTGTTACCTGTTCTCAGAGCAGAAGAATGTTTATAAAGTTTAGTTAAATCTTTGGTTTATTTATGGAAAGGGTATTAAGGGAAAGAGGTGTTACCTTAGAAAAAATAAAATACCCTAAGAAACTTAGATGGAAGGGGCAGTATTTTTTAACAAACCTTTCTTTTTGGATCACTGGCAGCTTTCACTTTTGTGGCAATGTCTTCCAGAATTCTGACGAGCTTTTCTTCCTTAGAAAACTCATTGTTCAGGGCTTGTCCAGCACAGAATTGGAGAGCAGCCAGTAGTTTCTTATACCACATTCTGAAATGAACTTCATTCTGTGCATTCTTCAACAGCCTGAAGGAAGGAGGGGAAAAAAACATCAGTGTATCTAAAACTGAATTTTATTTTATATCAGTTATAGCAGGAATAATAAATGGACTCCAGGCTAATCTACGTTTGGTCACTTTGGGCAGCAGAGAATGAAAAAAAAATGTTATTGCTAGTAGGCAATCAGACTCAAGCCCCATTTGATAACAAATGAGATTCCAAACATGTTGAATAAACAGAACACTGTCATTTCTTATTGTCATATGTAGTGCAATGCCTGTATTGCTCCTTATTTCTGCAAGAGAGTTTACAAAGTGAAAAGAAGTTGCATTTTTGAAGTCCAGTGTTAAATATATATCCCTAAATATTTTTTTTCTCCTGTCAGTACATTTATACAAGCAAGCAAATCTTTCAGCTAGGAGGTGCATTTAAAGACTGTTTTAGTCTCAGATGTATCTTCAATTCTAGAAATTTTCACTATTTTAAGCTGAGGAGACATTTCTGAAATTGGCTATACCACTAAAAAGAGAGAAGTGAGCCCATTTTATTTCTTTCTTTATTGGTAAGTGTTGCTCTAAAGCAAAACTCAGCTTTTAGTTCTTCTGAAGCCTGCAAAAGCTTTGGAACTGGAGTTACTGCCAACATAAAAATCAGAAATAAAACCAAACCCATACTCTTTTTAATAATAATCACCATGCAGTCTTCTCTAATTTCACATTTATTTGGGTCAGGAAAGCTGGGGAGTGTAGAGGGGTTTTTTTAGTTAATCAAATTGATCATTGGGAAATTTTTTCCTTATGTGTGCCAGAGGTTTTGTACACCGCTTGATTTATTTTTTTAAGTGTAGACGGAATCACCAGCTCTATGTTGTTGTTAACATCCTGCCCATCACCTGGGATATCCCTTTGCCTGAAAGACTGATGGAACTGCTCTTTGCTTTTGTATGAACTTTCCCCTCACAACTTCATTCTTAAGAACATCTCAAACCTTAAATTCCTTATAAAAGTCTGAATCTTAATGCAGTTTCCCCAGCCTAACAAATAATGCTACTTTTCAGGACAGAAATCAGAGAAGCTCTTGACGTTCAAGGCTCACCATGTGAATGAATCAGTCACATATGAATATGTCACATAACAAAAAACAAGAACAAGAAATTATTTGAAGTACTGATACTTAAAGGTGAAAAACTGTAATTCTTATAGACACTTCAACTCCTTCAAATCATATATAAGGCATTGCAGCATTGCTACTGCAGCACATGCCTCTTTTGGTGATGAGGGATTCTTGACATCTTTTATAAGACAATGATTCTTCTAGGTCCTCTTTTCCTATGTAATTCAAGCAGAACAATATCACCTACTGCTTTCTGAAAAGCCTTTCCAGTTACACAAAACCTTGGAACATCTGAGGATTTGAAAATCTTTAAAGAACGAGTGGTGTTTCTATCAGAAATGCCTCGACATGAAAGGGAAGCGATATGAGAAGTTTATCATCAACACTCTCTGGAGGAGTCTGAAATAACTTTTTTCCCCTGTGGACTAGTAAAAACAAATAATTACTTTTTGGATCTGAAGGAAATACAAGTTGTCATTGCAATGTCTGGTGGAAGGCAAAGCTCAGCACACAGAGGCTGCTGTGTTCTTATCCTGAGCCTTTCACAAATGGAGGAAGGCTGAGAGCGCATGCATACACGGCAGTGGACAAACAAATTCTTTCATATTTTGATCAGAGTAAGTCCAAGAGTCCACAGGATGGGATTCATCTGCTTAAATGTCAATACCTCATGCCATTCTAGATA